>NW_027138743.1:0-35932 GCF_035084215.1 Heptranchias perlo
TAAAGTCAGTCTCAGGTCCCCATACAGTGAGTCCACACCCTGAACCCCATCACCCAGTGTAATGGGGTAAAGTCAGTCTCAGGTCCCCAGACAGTGAGTCCACACCCTGACCCTCATCACCAGTGTAATGGGGTAAAGTCAGTCTCAGGTCCCCTTCAGTGAGTCCACACCCTGAACCCCATCACCCAGTGTAATGGGGTAAAGTCAGTCTCAGGTCCCCAGACAGTGAGTCCACACCCTGAACCCCATCACCCAGTGTAATGGGGTAAAGTCAGTCTCAGGTCCCCATACAGTAAGTCCACACCCTGAACCTCATCACCCAGTGTAATGGGGTAAAGTCAGTCTCAGGTCCCCATACAGTGAGTCCACACCCTGAACCCCATCACCCAGTGTAATGGGGTAAAGTCAGTCTCAGGTCCCCAGACAGTGAGTCCACACCCTGAACCCCATCACCCAGTGTAATGGGGTAAAGTCAGTCTCAGGTCCCCAGACAGTGAGTCCACACCCTGAACCACATCACCCAGTGTAATGGGTAAAGTCAGTCTCAGGTCCCCATACAGTGAGTCCACACCCTGAACCCCATCACCCAGTGTAATGGGGTAAAGTCAGTCTCAGGTCCCCATACAGTGAGTCCTCACCCTGAACCCCATCACCCAGTGTAATGGGGTAAAGTCAGTCTCAGGTCCCCATACAGTGAGTCCACACCCTGAACCCCATCACCCAGTGTAATGGGGTAAAGTCAGTCTCAGGTCCCCAGACAGTGAGTCCACACCCTGAACCCCATCACCCAGTGTAATGGGGTAAAGTCAGTCTCAGGTCCCCAGACAGTGAGTCCACACCCTGAACCCCATCACCCAGTGTAATGGGGTAACGTCAGTCTCAGGTCCCCATACAGTGAGTCCACACCCTGAACCCCATCACCCAGTGTAATGGGGTAAAGTCAGTCTCAGGTCCCCAGACAGTGAGACAACACCCTGACCCTCATCACCCAGTGTAATGGGGTAAAGTCAGTCTCAGGTCCCCATACAGTGAGTCCACACCCTGAACCCCATCACCCAGTGTAATGGGGTAAAGTCAGTCTCAGGTCCCCAGACAGTGAGTCCACACCCTGAACCCCATCACCCAGTGTAATGGGGTAACGTCAGTCTCAGGTCCCCATACAGTGAGTCCACACCCTGAACCCCATCACCCAGTGTAATGGGGTAAAGTCAGTCTCAGGTCCCCAGACAGTGAGACAACACCCTGACCCTCATCACCCAGTGTAATGGGGTAAAGTCAGTCTCAGGTCCCCATACAGTGAGTCCACACCCTGAACCCCATCACCCAGTGTAATGGGGTAAAGTCAGTCTCAGGTCCCCAGACAGTGAATCAACACCCTGACCCTCATCACCCAGTGTAATGGGGTAAAGTCAGTCTCAGGTCCCCAGACAGTGTGTCCACACCCTGAGCCCCATCACCCAGTGTAATGGGGTAAAGTCAGTCTCAGGTCCCCATACAGTGAGACAACACCCTGAACCCCATCACCCAGTGTAATGGGGTAAAGTCAGTCTCAGGTCCCCAGACAGTGAGACAACACCCTGACCCTCATCACCCAGTGTAATGGGGTAAAGTCAGTCTCAGGTCCCCATGCAGTGAGTCCACACCCTGAACCCCATCTCACCCAGTGTAATGGGGTAAAGTCAGTCTCAGGTCCCCATACAGTGAATCAACACCCTGACCCTCATCACCCAGTGTAATGGGGTAAAGTCAGTCTCAGGTCCCCATACAGTGTGTCCACACCCTGAGCCCCATCACCCAGTGTAATGGGGTAACGTCAGTCTCAGGTCCCCATACAGTGAGTCCACACCCTGAACCCCATCTCACCCAGTGTAATGGGGTAAAGTCAGTCTCAGGTCCCCATACAGTGAATCAACACCCTGACCCTCATCACCCAGTGTAATGGGGTAAAGTCAGTCTCAGGTCCCCATACAGTGAATCAACACCCTGAACCCCATCACCCAGTGTAATGGGGTAATGTCAGTCTCAGGTCCCCATACAGTGAGTCCTCACCCTGACCCTCATCACCCAGTGTAATGGGGTAAAGTCAGTCTCAGGTCCCCATACAGTGAATCAACACCCTGACCCTCATCACCCAGTGTAATGGGGTAAAGTCAGTCTCAGGTCCCCATACAGTGAATCAACACCCTGACCCTCATCACCCAGTGTAATGGGGTAAAGTCAGTCTCAGGTCCCCATACAGTGAGTCCACACCCTGAACCCCATCTCACCCAGTGTAATGGGGTAAAGTCAGTCTCAGGTCCCCAGACAGTGAATCAACACCCTGACCCTCATCACCCAGTGTAATGGGGTAAAGTCAGTCTCAGGTCCCCATACAGTGAGTCCACACCCTGAACCACATCACCCAGTGTAATGGGGTAAAGTCAGTCTCAGGTCCCCAGACAGTGAGTCCTCACCCTGAACCCCATCACCCAGTGTAATGGGGTAAAGTCAGTCTCAGGTCCCCAGACAGTGAGTCCTCACCCTGAACCCCATCACCCAGTGTAATGGGGTAAAGTCAGTCTCAGGTCCCCAGACAGTGAGTCCACACCCTGACCCTCATCACCCAGTGTAATGGGGTAAAGTCAGTCTCAGGTCCCCATACAGTGAGTCCACACCCTGAACCACATCACCCAGTGTAATGGGGTAAAGTCAGTCTCAGGTCCCCAGACAGTGAGTCCACACCCTGAACCCTCATCACCCAGTGTAATGGGGTAAAGTCAGTCTCAGGTCCCCAGACAGTGAATCAACACCCTGAACCCCATCACCCAGTGTAATGGGGTAAAGTCAGTCTCAGGTCCCCATACAGTGAATCAACACCCTGAACCACATCACCCAGTGTAATGGGGTAAAGTCAGTCTCAGGTCCCCATACAGTGAGTCCACACCCTGAACCCCATCTCACCCAGTGTAATGGGGTAAAGTCAGTCTCAGGTCCCCAGACAGTGAGTCCTCACCCTGACCCTCATCACCCAGTGTAATGGGGTAAAGTCAGTCTCAGGTCCCCATACAGTGAGACAACACCCTGAACCCCATCACCCAGTGTAATGGGGTAAAGTCAGTCTCAGGTCCCCATACAGTGAGTCCACACCCTGAACCCCATCACCCAGTGTAATGGGGTAAAGTCAGTCTCAGGTCCCCATACAGTGAGTCCACACCCTGAACCCCATCACCCAGTGTAATGGGGTAAAGTCAGTCTCAGGTCCCCATACAGTGAGTCCACACCCTGAACCCCATCACCCAGTGTAATGGGGTAAAGTCAGTCTCAGGTCCCCATACAGTGAGACCACACCCTGACCCTCATCACCCAGTGTAATGGGGTAAAGTCAGTCTCAGGTCCCCATACAGTGAGTCCACACCCTGAACCCCATCACCCAGTGTAATGGGGTAAAGTCAGTCTCAGGTCCCCATACAGTGAGTCCACACCCTGAACCCCATCACCCAGTGTAATGGGGTAAAGTCAGTCTCAGGTCCCCATACAGTGAGTCCACACCCTGAACCCCATCACCCAGTGTAATGGGGTAAAGTCAGTCTCAGGTCCCCATACAGTGAGTCCACACCCTGAACCCCATCACCCAGTGTAATGGGGTAAAGTCAGTCTCAGGTCCCCAGACAGTGAGTCCACACCCTGAACCCCATCTCACCCAGTGTAATGGGGTAAAGTCAGTCTCAGGTCCCCATACAGTGAGTCCACACCCTGAACCCCATCTCACCCAGTGTAATGGGGTAAAGTCAGTCTCAGGTCCCCATACAGTGAGTCCACACCCTGAACCCCATCACCCAGTGTAATGGGGTAAAGTCAGTCTCAGGTCCCCATACAGTGAGTCCACACCCTGAACCCCATCACCCAGTGTAATGGGGTAAAGTCAGTCTCAGGTCCCCATACAGTGAGACCACACCCTGACCCTCATCACCCAGTGTAATGGGGTAAAGTCAGTCTCAGGTCCCCATACAGTGAGTCCACACCCTGAACCCCATCACCCAGTGTAATGGGGTAAAGTCAGTCTCAGGTCCCCATACAGTGAGTCCACACCCTGAACCCCATCACCCAGTGTAATGGGGTAAAGTCAGTCTCAGGTCCCCATACAGTGAGACAACACCCTGAACCCCATCACCCAGTGTAATGGGGTAAAGTCAGTCTCAGGTCCCCATACAGTGAGACCACACCCTGACCCTCATCACCCAGTGTAATGGGGTAAAGTCAGTCTCAGGTCCCCATACAGTGAGTCCACACCCTGACCCCATCACCCAGTGTAATGGGGTAAAGTCAGTCTCAGGTCCCCATACAGTGAGTCCACACCCTGAACCCCATCACCCAGTGTAATGGGGTAAAGTCAGTCTCAGGTCCCCATACAGTGAGTCCACACCCTGACCCCCATCACCCAGTGTAATGGGGTAAAGTCAGTCTCAGGTCCCCATACAGTGAATCAACACCCTGAACCCCATCACCCAGTGTAATGGGGTAAAGTCAGTCTCAGGTCCCCAGACAGTGAGACCACACCCTGACCCTCATCACCCAGTGTAATGGGGTAAAGTCAGTCTCAGGTCCCCAGACAGTGAGTCCACACCCTGAACCCCATCACCCAGTGTAATGGGGTAAAGTCAGTCTCAGGTCCCCAGACAGTGAGTCCACACCCTGAACCCCATCACCCAGTGTAATGGGGTAAAGTCAGTCTCAGGTCCCCATACAGTGAGTCCACACCCTGAACCCCATCACCCAGTGTAATGGGGTAAAGTCAGTCTCAGGTCCCCAGACAGTGAGTCCACACCCTGAACCCCATCACCCAGTGTAATGGGGTAAAGTCAGTCTCAGGTCCCCATACAGTGAGTCCACACCCTGAACCCCATCACCCAGTGTAATGGGGTAAAGTCAGTCTCAGGTCCCCATACAGTGAGTCCACACCCTGAACCCCATCACCCAGTGTAATGGGGTAAAGTCAGTCTCAGGTCCCCATACAGTGAGTCCACACCCTGAACCCCATCTCACCCAGTGTAATGGGGTAAAGTCAGTCTCAGGTCCCCATACAGTGAATCAACACCCTGACCCTCATCACCCAGTGTAATGGGGTAAAGTCAGTCTCAGGTCCCCATACAGTGAGTCCACACCCTGAACCACATCACCCAGTGTAATGGGGTAAAGTCAGTCTCAGGTCCCCATACAGTGAGTCCACACCCTGAACCCCATCTCCCAGTGTAATGGGGTAAAGTCAGTCTCAGGTCCCCATACAGTGAGTCCACACCCTGAACCCCATCTCCCAGTGTAATGGGGTAAAGTCAGTCTCAGGTCCCCATACAGTGAGTCCACACCCTGAACCCCATCACCCAGTGTAATGGGGTAAAGTCAGTCTCAGGTCCCCATACAGTGAGTCCACACCCTGAACCCCATCACCCAGTGTAATGGGGTAAAGTCAGTCTCAGGTCCCCATACAGTGAGTCCACACCCTGAACCCCATCTCCCAGTGTAATGGGGTAAAGTCAGTCTCAGGTCCCCATACAGTGAGTCCACACCCTGAACCCCATCACCCAGTGTAATGGGGTAAAGTCAGTCTCAGGTCCCCATACAGTGAGTCCACACCCTGAACCCCATCTCACCCAGTGTAATGGGGTAACGTCAGTCTCAGGTCCCCATACAGTGAATCAACACCCTGAACCACATCACCCAGTGTAATGGGGTAAAGTCAGTCTCAGGTCCCCATACAGTGAGTCCACACCCTGACCCTCATCACCCAGTGCAATGGGGTAAAGTCAGTCTCAGGTCCCCATACAGTGAGTCCACACCCTGAACCCCATCTCCCAGTGTAAAGGGGTAAAGTCAGTCTCAGGTCCCCATACAGTGAGACAACACCCTGACCCTCATCACCCAGTGTAATGGGGTAAAGTCAGTCTCAGGTCCCCAGACAGTGAGTCCACACCCTGAACCCCATCACCCAGTGTAATGGGGTAAAGTCAGTCTCAGGTCCCCATACAGTGAATCAACACCCTGACCCTCATCACCCAGTGTAATGGGGTAAAGTCAGTCTCAGGTCCCCATACAGTGAGTCCACACCCTGAACCCCATCACCCAGTGTAATGGGGTAAAGTCAGTCTCAGGTCCCCATACAGTGAGTCCACACCCTGAACCCCATCACCCAGTGTAATGGGGTAAAGTCAGTCTCAGGTCCCCATACAGTGAGTCCACACCCTGAACCCCATCACCCAGTGTAATGGGGTAAAGTCAGTCTCAGGTCCCCAGACAGTGAGTCCACACCCTGAACCCCATCACCCAGTGTAATGGGGTAAAGTCAGTCTCAGGTCCCCAGACAGTGAGTCCTCACCCTGAACCCCATCACCCAGTGTAATGGGGTAAAGTCAGTCTCAGGTCCCCAGACAGTGAGTCCTCACCCTGACCCTCATCACCCAGTGTAATGGGGTAAAGTCAGTCTCAGGTCCCCAGACAGTGAGTCCACACCCTGAACCCCATCTCACCCAGTGTAATGGGGTAAAGTCAGTCTCAGGTCCCCAGACAGTGAGTCCACACCCTGAACCCCATCACCCAGTGTAATGGGGTAAAGTCAGTCTCAGGTCCCCAGACAGTGAGTCCACACCCTGAACCCCATCACCCAGTGTAATGGGGTAAAGTCAGTCTCAGGTCCCCATACAGTGAGTCCACACCCTGAACCCCCATCACCCAGTGTAATGGGGTAAAGTCAGTCTCAGGTCCCCATACAGTGAATCAACACCCTGACCCCCATCACCCAGTGTAATGGGGTAAAGTCAGTCTCAGGTCCCCAGACAGTGAGTCCACACCCTGAACCCCATCACCCAGTGTAATGGGGTAAAGTCAGTCTCAGGTCCCCATACAGTGAGTCCACACCCTGAGCCCCATCACCCAGTGTAATGGGGTAAAGTCAGTCTCAGGTCCCCATACAGTGAGTCCACACCCTGAGCCCCATCACCCAGTGTAATGGGGTAAAGTCAGTCTCAGGTCCCCATACAGTGAGTCCACACCCTGAGCCCCATCACCCACTGTAATGGGGTAAAGTCAGTCTCAGGTCCCCATACAGTGAGTCCTCACCCTGAACCCTCATCACCCAGTGTAATGGGGTAACGTCAGTCTCAGGTCCCCATACAGTGAGACAACACCCTGACCCTCATCACCCAGTTTAATGGGGTAACGTCAGTCTCAGGTCCCCATACAGTGAGTCCACACCCTGAACCCCATCACCCAGTGTAATGGGGTAAAGTCAGTCTCAGGTCCCCATACAGTGAGTCCACACCCTGAACCCCATCACCCAGTGTAATGGGGTAAAGTCAGTCTCAGGTCCCCAGACAGTGAGACAACACCCTGACCCTCATCACCCAGTTTAATGGGGTAACGTCAGTCTCAGGTCCCCATACAGTGAGTCCACACCCTGAACTAACGCCGGGTGCCCCCATGAATGGGGGAGTGGGGTGGGAGAGGGAGCGGGTCGATGGGCCCTCTGAAGGAGTCTGGCTGTGATCCGAGCCACGTTCCTGGTCGGGGGGACCATACACATGAATCCGGTGCAAATCACCCTCCCTTTAGGCAGCTTGCTGATTTTGGGACGGGAAACAATTTCGACGGGTCTGCACCTTAAAGGGGATGGCTGGGAGCTCCGGGCGTCAAGGGGACGCAGCAGCTCTGAACTGTGGGTAAAATTACTTGCAGCAGCCATAGCAACATGGTCATTCACTACGGAGGCCTTTGAGGCTCAAAACACACAAGCGCCTGGAGTTTCAACCGGCACCAGGGCTGCTAACGGCTCTCCCTGGCCGCAGCGAAGGACCCCTTTAAAGTGTGCTCACAATCTCTGGCCCCCCTACTTGTGCTGCCTGTGTTTGGTGGATCTTGGTGCTGTGTTCGCACGTATGGCTATTTGGGCCCAATTATTGGCCCGTGTTCAGGACAACCACAGCAGTAAGTTCACGAGAGACGCCCCTGTTGGATCACAGAGGTGTTAGCTTGTATTTAAAAGGTTATTTGTTGATTATTCACTGGGAAACATTGTTCCTTTTACCACATGTTAAAGGGAGCAAGCAGGTAAAGCCAGTTAACTATCCATCCAATACCTATTCGCAATGGAGTATTTGCTTGGATGAATTGGGAGCTCCCTCGCCCCTGGGTCAGAAGGCTGTGGTGGGCACAGCCTCAAAAACCTCGGTCGGAAATCCCCGTAGGTTCATCCCCGGGGAGAGATCGGCAGAAACCCTCTCCCCCCTCCACACACTCTGCGAAACTGGTCAAAGCTCCAAAGCTCTCCCAATATCATGACCTACAGTCACACTGTGAGGGTGAGCAGGGAGCTCTCCCAATATCCTGACCTACAGTCACAGTGTGAGGGTGAGCAGGGAGCTCTCCCAATATCCTGACCTACAGTCACACAGTGAGGGTGAGCAGGGAGCTCTCCCAATATCCTGACCTACAGTCACCGTGTGAGGGTGAGCAGGGAGCTCTCCCAATATCCTGACCTACAGTCACACAGTGAGGGTGAGCAGGGAGCTCTCCCAATATCCTGACCTACAGTCACCGTGTGGGGATGAGCAGGGAGCTCTCCCAATATCCTGACCTACAGTCACCGTGTGAGGGTGAGCAGGGAGCTCTCCCAATACCCTGACCTACAGTCACACAGTGAGGGTGAGCAGGGAGCTCTCCCAATATCCTGACCGACAGTCACCGTGTGAGGGTGAGCAGGGAGCTCTCCCAATATCCTGACCTACAGTCACACTGTGAGGGTGAGCAGGGAGCTCTCCCAATATCCTGACCTACAGTCACACAGTGAGGGTGAGCAGGGAGCTCTCCCAATATCCTGACCTACAGTCACACAGTGAGGGTGAGCAGGGAGCTCTCCCAATATCCTGACCGACAGTCACCGTGTGAGGGTGAGCAGGGAGCTCTCCCAATATCCTGACCTACAGTCACACTGTGAGGGTGAGCAGGGAGCTCTCCCAATATCCTGACCTACAGTCACACAGTGAGGGTGAGCAGGGAGCTCTCCCAATATCCTGACCTACAGTCACCGTGTGAGGGTGAGCAGGGAGCTCTCCCAATATCCTGACCTACAGTCACACTGTGAGGGTGAGCAGGCAGCTCTCCCAATATCCTGACCTACAGTCACACAGTGAGGGTGAGCAGGGAGCTCTCCCAATATCCTGACCGACAGTCACCGTGTGAGGGTGAGCAGGGAGCTCTCCCAATATCCTGACCTACAGTCACACAGTGAGGGTGAGCAGGGAGCTGTCCCAATATCCTGACCTACAGTCACCGTGTGAGGGTGAGCTGGGAGCTCTCCCAATATCCTGACCTACAGTCACCGTGTGAGGATGAGCAGGGAGCTCTCCCAATATCCTGACCTACAGTCACCCTGTGAGGATGAGCAGGGAGCTCTCCCAATATCCTGACCTACAGTCACCGTGTGAGGGTGAGCAGGGAGCTCTCCCAATATCCTGACCTACAGTCACACTGTGAGGATGAGCAGGGAGCTCTCCCAATATCCTGACCTACAGTCACACTGTGAGGATGAGCAGGGAGCTCTCCCAATATCCTGACCTACAGTCACGGTGTGAGGATGAGCAGGGAGCACTCCCAATATCCTGACCGACAGTCACACAGTGAGGGTGAGCAGGGAGCTCTCCCAATATCCTGACCTACAGTCACCGTGTGGGGATGAGCAGGGAGCTCTCCCAATATCCTGACCTACAGTCACACTGTGAGGATGAGCAGGGAGCTCTCCCAATATCCTGACCTACAGTCACACTGTGAGGATGAGCAGGGAGCTCTCCCAATATCCTGATCTACAGTCACACAGTGAGGGTGAGCAGGGAGCTCTACCAATATCCTGACCGACAGTCACCCTGTGGGGATGAGCAGGGAGCTCTCCCAATATCCTGACCTACAGTCACACAGTGAGGGTGAGCAGGGAGCTCTCCCAATATCCTGACCTACAGTCACACTGTGTGGGTGAGCAGGAGCTCTCCCAATATCCTGACCTACAGTCACACAGTGAGGGTGAGCAGGGAGCTCTCCCAATATCCTGACCTACAGTCACACTGTGAGGGTGAGCAGGAGCTCTCCCAATATCCTGACCTACAGTCACACAGTGAGGGTGAGCAGGGAGCTCTCCCAAGATCCTGACCGACAGTCACCCTGTGGGGATGAGCAGGGAGCTCTCCCAATATCCTGACCTACAGTCACACAGTGAGGGTGAGCAGGGAGCTCTCCCAATATCCTGACGTACAGTCACACTGTGAGGGTGAGCAGGAGCTCTCCCAATATCCTGACCTACAGTCACACAGTGAGGGTGAGCTGGGAGCTCTCCCAATATCCTGATCTACAGTCACCCTGTGAGGGTGAGCAGGGAGCTCTCCCAATATCCTGACCTACAGTCACCGTGTGGGGATAAGCAGGGAGCTCTCCCAATATCCTGACCTACAGTCACACTGTGAGGATGAGCAGGGAGCTCTCCCAATATCCTGACCGACAGTCACACAGTGAGGGTGAGCAGGGAGCTCTCCCAATATCCTGACCTACAGTCACCCTGTGGGGATGAGCAGGGAGCTCTCCCAATATCCTGACCTACAGTCACAGTGAGGGTGAGCAGGGAGCTCTCCCAATATCCTGACCTACAGTCACCCAGTGAGGGTGAGCAGGGAGCTCTCCCAATATCCTGACCTACAGTCACACTGTGAGGATGAGCAGGGAGCTCTCCCAATATCCTGACCTACAGTCACACTGTGAGGATGAGCAGGGAGCTCTCCCAATATCCTGACTACAGTCACACAGTGAGGGTGAGCAGGGAGCTCTCCCAATATCCTGACCTACAGTCACCGTGTGGGGATGAGCAGGGAGCTCTCCCAATATCCTGACCTACAGTCACACTGTGAGGATGAGCAGGGAGCTCTCCCAATATCCTGACCTACAGTCACACTGTGAGGATGAGCAGGGAGCTCTCCCAATATCCTGACCTACAGTCACCGTGTGAGGGTGAGCAGGGAGCTCTCCCAATATCCTGACCTACAGTCACACAGTGAGGGTGAGCAGGGAGCTCTCCCAATATCCTGACCTACAGTCACCCTGTGGGGATGAGCAGGGAGCTCTCCCAATATCCTGACCTACAGTCACACAGTGAGGGTGGGCAGGGAGCTCTCCCAATATCCTGACCTACAGTCACCCTGTGGGGATGAGCAGGGAGCTCTCCCAATATCCTGACCTACAGTCACACAGTGAGGGTGGGCAGGGAGCTCTCCCAATATCCTGACTTACAGTCACACTGTGAGGATGAGCAGGGAGCTCTCCCAATATCCTGACCTACAGTCACCCTGTGGGGATGAGCAGGGAGCTCTCCCAATATCCTGACCTGCAGTCACCGTGTGAGGATGAGCAGGGAGCTCTCCCAATATCCTGACCTACAGTCACCCTGTGGGGATGAGCAGGGAGCTCTCCCAATATCCTGACCTGCAGTCACCGTGTGAGGGTGAGCAGGGAGCTCTCCCAATATCCTGACCTACAGTCACACAGTGAGGGTGAGCAGGGAGCTCTCCCAATATCCTGACCTACAGTCACACTGTGAGGATGAGCAGGGAGCTCTCCCAATAACCTGACCGACAGTCACAGTGAGGGTGAGCAGGGAGCTCTCCCAATATCCTGACCTACAGTCACCGTGTGAGGGTGAGCTGGGAGCTCTCCCAATATCCTGATCTACAGTCACCGTGTGGGGATGAGCAGGGAGCTCTCCCAATATCCTGACCTACAGTCACCGTGTGAGGATGAGCAAGGAGCTCTCCCAATATCCTGACCTACAGTCACACTGTGAGGATGAGCAGGGAGCTCTCCCAATATCCTGACCTACAGTCACCCTGTGGGGATGAGCAGGGAGCTCTCCCAATATCCTGACCTACAGTCACCGTGTGGGGATGAGCAGGGAGCTCTCCCAATATCCTGACCTACAGTCACCGTGTGAGGGTGAGCAGGGAGCTCTCCCAATATCCTGACCTACAGTCACACAGTGAGGGTGAGCAGGGAGCTCTCCCAATATCCTGACCTACAGTCACCCTGTGGGGATGAGCAGGGAGCTCTCCCAATATCCTGACCTACAGTCACACAGTGAGGGTGAGCAGGGAGCTCTCCCAATATCCTGACCTACAGTCACACTGTGAGGGTGAGCAGGGAGCTCTCCCAATATCCTGACCGACAGTCAAACAGTGAGGGTGAGCAGGGAGCTCTCCCAATATCCTGACCTACAGTCACCCTGTGGGGATGAGCAGGGAGCTCTCCCAATATCCTGACCTACAGTCACACAGTGAGGGTGAGCAGGGAGCTCTCCCAATATCCTGACCGACAGTCACACTGTGAGGGTGAGCAGGGAGCTCTCCCAATATCCTGACCTACAGTCACCATGTGAGGGTGAGCAGGGAGCTCTCCCAATATCCTGACCTACAGTCACACTGTGAGGGTGAGCAGGGAGCTCTCCCAATATCCTGACCTACAGTCACCATGTGAGGGTGAGCAGGGAGCTCTCCCAATATCCTGACCTACAGTCACACTGTGAGGGTGAGCAGGGAGCTCTCCCAATATCCTGACCTACAGTCACTGTGTGGGGATGAGCAGGGAGCTCTCCCAATATCCTGACCTACAGTCACACAGTGAGGGTGAGCAGGGAGCTCTCCCAATATCCTGACCTACAGTCACACAGAGAGGGTGAGCAGGGAGCTCTCCCAATATCCTGACCTACAGTCACACAGTGAGGATGAGCAGGGAGCTCTCCCAATATCCTGACCTACAGTCACCCTGTGGGGATGAGCAGGGAGCTCTCCCAATATCCTGACCTACAGTCACCGTGTGAGGGTGAGCAGGGAGCTCTCCCAATATCCTGACCTACAGTCACACAGTGAGGGTGAGCAGGGAGCTCTCCCAATATCCTGACCGACAGTCACAGTGAGGGTGAGCAGGGAGTTCTCCCAATATCCTGACCTACAGTCACCGTGTGAGGGTGAGCAGGGAGCTCTCCCAATATCCTGACCTACAGTCACCGTGTGAGGGTGAGCAGGGAGCTCTCCCAATATCCTGATCTGCAGTCACCGTGTGGGGATGAGCAGGGAGCTCTCCCAATATCCTGACCTACAGTCACACTGTGAGGGTGAGCAGGGAGCTCTCCCAATATCCTGACCGACAGTCACCGTGTGAGGATGAGCAGGGAGCTCTCCCAATATCCTGACCTACAGTCACACTGTGAGGATGAGCAGGGAGCTCTCCCAATATCCTGACCTACAGTCACACAGTGAGGGTGAGCAGGGAGCTCTCCCAATATCCTGACCTACAGTCACCCTGTGGGGATGAGCAGGGAGCTCTCCCAATATCCTGACCTACAGTCACAGTGAGGGTGAGCAGGGAGCTCTCCCAATATCCTGACCTACAGTCACCCTGTGAGGGTGAGCAGGGAGCTCTCCCAATATCCTGACCTACAGTCACTGTGTGGGGATGAGCAGGGAGCTCTCCCAATATTATGACCTACAGTCACCGTGTGAGGGTGAGCAGGGAGCTCTCCCAATATCCTGACCTACAGTCACACTGTGAGGGTGAGCAGGGAGCTCTCCCAATATCCTGACCTACAGTCACACAGTGAGGGTGAGCAGGGAGCTCTCCCAATATCCTGACCTACAGTCACACTGTGGGGATGAGCAGGGAGCTCTCCCAATAACCTGACCTACAGTCACACAGTGAGGATGAGCAGGGAGCTCTCCCAATATCCTGACCTACAGTCACCATGTGAGGATGAGCAGGGAGCTCTCCCAATATCCTGACCTACAGTCACCGTGTGAGGACGAGCAGGGAGCTCTCCCAATATCCTGACCTACAGTCACCCTGTGGGGATGAGCAGGGAGCTCTCCCAATATCCGAACCTACAGTCACACTGTGAGGGTGAGCAGGGAGCTCTCCCAATATCCTGACCTACAGTCACACAGTGAGGGTGAGCAGGGAGCTCTCCCAATATCCTGACCTACAGTCACCCTGTGGGGATGAGCAGGGAGCTCTCCCAATATCCTGACCTACAGTCACACAGTGAGGGTGAGCAGGGAGCTCTCCCAATATCCTGACCTACAGTCACCGTGTGAGGGTGAGCTGGGAGCTCTCCCAATATCCTGATCTACAGTCACCCTGTGAGGGTGAGCAGGGAGCTCTCCCAATATCCTGACCTACAGTCACCGTGTGGGGATGAGCAGGGAGCTCTCCCAATATCCTGACCTACAGTCACCTTGTGAGGATGAGCAGGGAGCTCTCCCAATATCCTGACCTACAGTCACACTGTGAGGATGAGCAGGGAGCTCTCCCAATATCCTGACCTACAGTCACACAGTGAGGGTGGGCAGGGAGCTCTCCCAATATCCTGACCTACAGTCACTGTGTGAGTGTGAGCAGGGAGCTCTCCCAATATCCTGACCTACAGTCACCCTGTGAGGATGAGCAGGGAGCTCTCCCAATATCCTGACCTACAGTCACCGTGTGAGGGTGGGCAGGGAGCTCTCCCAATATCCTGACCTACAGTCACCGTGTGAGGATGAGCAGGGAGCTCTCCCAATATCCTGACCTACAGTCATACAGTGAGGGTGAGCAGGGAGCTCTCCCAATATCCTGACCTGCAGTCACCCTGTGGGGATGAGCAGGGAGCTCTCCCAATATCCTGACCTACAATCACACTGTGGGGATGAGCAGGGAGCTCTCCCAATATCCTGACCTACAGTCACACAGTGAGGGTGAGCAGGGAGCTCTCCCAATATCCTGACCTACAGTCACACTGTGAGGGTGAGCAGGGAGCTCTCCCAATATCCTGACCTACATTCACACTGTGAGGGTGAGCAGGGAGCTCTCCCAATATCCTGACCTACAGTCACACTGTGAGGGTGAGCAGGGAGCTCTCCCAATATCCTGACCGATAGTCACACTGTGAGGGTGAGCAGGGAGCTCTCCCAATATCCTGACCTACAGTCACACTGTGAGGGTGAGCAGGGAGCTCTCCCAATATCCTGACCTACAGTCACACTGTGAGGGTGAGCAGGGAGCTCTCCCAATATCCTGACCGACAGTCACTGTGTGGGGATGAGCAGGGAGCTCTCCCAATATCCTGACCTACAGTCACACAGTGAGGGTGAGCAGGGAGCTCTCCCAATATCCTGACCTGCAGTCACACAGTGAGGGTGAGCAGGGAGCTCTCCCAATATCCTGACCTACAGTCACACAGTGAGGATGAGCAGGGAGCTCTCCCAATATCCTGACCTACAGTCACCCTGTGGGGGTGAGCAGGGAGCTCTCCCAATATCCTGACCTACAGTCACACAGTGAGGTTGAGCAGGGAGCTCTCCCAATATCCTGACCGACAGTCACAGTGAGGGTGAGCAGGGAGCTCTCCCAATATCCTGACCGACAGTCACAGTGAGGGTGAGCAGGGAGCTCTCCCAATATCCTGACCTACAGTCACCGTGTGAGGGTGAGCAGGGAGCTCTCCCAATATCCTGACCTACAGTCACCGTGTGAGGGTGAGCTGGGAGCTCTCCCAATATCCTGACCTACAGTCACCGTGTGAGGGTGAGCAGGGAGCTCTCCCAATATCCTGACCTACAGTCACCGTGTGGGGATGAGCAGGGAGCTCTCCCAATATCCTGACCTATAGTCACACTGTGAGGATGAGCAGGGAGCTCTCCCAATATCCTGACCTACAGTCACCGTGTGAGGGTGAGCAGGGAGCTCTCCCAATATCCTGACCAACAGTCACTGTGTGAGTGTGAGCAGGGAGCTCTCCCAATATCCTGACCTACAGTCACCCTGTGAGGATGAGCAGGGAGCTCTCCCAATATCCTGACCTACAGTCACCGTGTGAGGGTGAGCAGGGAGCTCTCCCAATATCCTGACCGACAGTCACACAGTGAGGGTGAGCAGGGAGCTCTCCCAATATCCTGACCTACAGTCACCCTGTGGGGATGAGCAGGGAGCTCTCCCAATATCCTGACCTACAGTCACACAGTGAGGGTGAGCAGGGAGCTCTCCCAATATCCTGACCTCCATTCACACTGTGAGGGTGAGCAGGGTGCTCTCCCAATATCCTGACCTACAGTCACACTGTGAGGGTGAGCAGGGAGCTCTCCCAATATCCTGACCTACAGTCACCAAGTGAGGGTGAGCAGGGAGCTCTCCCAATATCCTGACCTACAGTCACACTGTGAGGGTGAGCAGGGAGCTCTCCCAATATCCTGACCTACAGTCACTGTGTGGGGATGAGCAGGGAGCTCTCCCAATATCCTGACCTACAGTCACACAGTGAGGGTGAGCAGGGAGCTCTCCCAATATCCTGACCTACAGTCACACAGTGAGGGTGAGAAGGGAGCTCTCCCAATATCCTGACCCACAGTCATCGTGTGAGGATGAGCAGGGAGCTCTCCCAATATCCTGACCTACAGTCACACTGTGAGGATGAGCAGGGAGCTCTCCCAATATCCTGACCTACAGTCACACAGTGAGGGTGAGCAGGGAGCTCTCCCAATATCCTGACCGACAGTCACACAGTGAGGGTGAGCAGGGAGCTCTCCCAATATCCTGACCTACAGTCACCCTGTGAGGATGAGCAGGGAGCTCTCCCAATATCCTGACCTACAGTCACACTGTGAGGATGAGCAGGGAGCTCTCCCAATATACTGACCTACAGTCACACAGTGAGGGTGAGCAGGGAGCTCTCCCAATATCCTGACCTACAGTCACCCTGTGAGGATGAGCAGGGAGCTCTCCCAATATACTGACCTACAGTCACACTAAGGATGAGCAGGGAGCTCTCCCAATATCCTGACCTACAGTCACACAGTGAGGGTGAGCAGGGAGCTCTCCCAATATCCTGACCTGCAGTCACCCTGTGGGGATGAGCAGGGAGCTCTCCCAATATCCTGACCTACAGTCACACTAAGGATGAGCAGGGAGCTC
Organism: Heptranchias perlo; assembly: GCF_035084215.1. NCBI lineage: Eukaryota > Metazoa > Chordata > Chondrichthyes > Hexanchiformes > Hexanchidae > Heptranchias > Heptranchias perlo. The sequence goes on from NW_027138743.1 coordinate 16,996, forward strand.
TCCCAATATCCTGACCTACAGTCACACAGTGAGGGTGAGCAGGGAGCTCTCCCAATATCCTGACCTACAGTCACCGTGTGGGGATGAGCAGGGAGCTCTCCCAATATCCTGACCTACAGTCAAACTGTGAGGATGAGCAGGGAGCTCTCCCAATATCCTGACCTACAGTCACACTGTGGGGATGAGCAGGGAGCTCTCCCAATATCCTGACCTACAGTCACACTATGGGGATGAGCAGGGAGCTCTCCCAATATCCTCACCTACAGTCACACTGTGGGGATGAGCAGGGAGCTCTCCCAATATCCTGACCTACAGTCACCGTGTGAGAATGAGCAGGGAGCTCTCCCAATATCCTGACCTACAGTCACACAGTGAGGATGAGCAGGGAGCTCTCCCAATATCCTGACCTACAGTCACCGTGTGAGGGTGAGCAGGGAGCTCTCCCAATATCCTGACCTACAGTCACCGTGTGGGGATGAGCAGGGAGCTCTCCCAATATCCTGACCTATAGTCACACTGTGAGGATGAGCAGGGAGCTCTCCCAATATCCTGACCTACAGTCACCGTGTGAGGGTGAGCAGGGAGCTCTCCCAATATCCTGACCAACAGTCACTGTGTGAGTGTGAGCAGGGAGCTCTCCCAATATCCTGACCTACAGTCACCCTGTGAGGATGAGCAGGGAGCTCTCCCAATATCCTGACCTACAGTCACCGTGTGAGGGTGAGCAGGGAGCTCTCCCAATATCCTGACCGACAGTCACACAGTGAGGGTGAGCAGGGAGCTCTCCCAATATCCTGACCTACAGTCACCCTGTGGGGATGAGCAGGGAGCTCTCCCAATATCCTGACCTACAGTCACACAGTGAGGGTGAGCAGGGAGCTCTCCCAATATCCTGACCTACAGTCACCCTGTGGGGATGAGCAGGGAGCTCTCCCAATATCCTGACCTACAGTCACACAGTGAGGGTGAGCAGGGAGCTCTCCCAATATCCTGACCTCCATTCACACTGTGAGGGTGAGCAGGGTGCTCTCCCAATATCCTGACCTACAGTCACACTGTGAGGGTGAGCAGGGAGCTCTCCCAATATCCTGACCTACAGTCACCAAGTGAGGGTGAGCAGGGAGCTCTCCCAATATCCTGACCTACAGTCACACTGTGAGGGTGAGCAGGGAGCTCTCCCAATATCCTGACCTACAGTCACTGTGTGGGGATGAGCAGGGAGCTCTCCCAATATCCTGACCTACAGTCACACAGTGAGGGTGAGCAGGGAGCTCTCCCAATATCCTGACCGACAGTCACACAGTGAGGGTGAGAAGGGAGCTCTCCCAATATCCTGACCCACAGTCATCGTGTGAGGATGAGCAGGGAGCTCTCCCAATATCCTGACCTACAGTCACACTGTGAGGATGAGCAGGGAGCTCTCCCAATATCCTGACCTACAGTCACACAGTGAGGGTGAGCAGGGTGCTCTCCCAATATCCTGACCGACAGTCACACAGTGAGGGTGAGCAGGGAGCTCTCCCAATATCCTGACCTGCAGTCACCCTGTGAGGATGAGCAGGGAGCTCTCCCAATATCCTGACCTACAGTCACACTGTGAGGATGAGCAGGGAGCTCTCCCAATATACTGACCTACAGTCACACAGTGAGGGTGAGCAGGGAGCTCTCCCAATATCCTGACCTACAGTCACCCTGTGAGGATGAGCAGGGAGCTCTCCCAATATACTGACCTACAGTCACACTAAGGATGAGCAGGGAGCTCTCCCAATATCCTGACCTACAGTCACACAGTGAGGGTGAGCAGGGAGCTCTCCCAATATCCTGACCTGCAGTCACCCTGTGGGGATGAGCAGGGAGCTCTCCCAATATCCTGACCTACAGTCACACTAAGGATGAGCAGGGAGCTCTCCCAATATCCTGACCTACAGTCACACAGTGAGGGTGAGCAGGGAGCTCTCCCAATATCCTGACCTACAGTCACCGTGTGGGGATGAGCAGGGAGCTCTCCCAATATCCTGACCTACAGTCACACTGTGAGGATGAGCAGGGAGCTCTCCCAATATCCTGACCTACAGTCACACTGTGGGGATGAGCAGGGAGCTCTCCCAATATCCTGACCTACAGTCACACTATGGGGATGAGCAGGGAGCTCTCCCAATATCCTGACCTACAGTCACACTGTGGGGATGAGCAGGGAGCTCTCCCAATATCCTGACCTACAGTCACCGTGTGAGAATGAGCAGGGAGCTCTCCCAATATCCTGACCTACAGTCACACAGTGAGGATGAGCAGGGAGCTCTCCCAATATCCTGACCTACAGTCACCGTGTGGGGATGAGCAGGGAGCTCTCCCAATATCCTGACCTACAGTCACACAGTGAGGATGAGCAGGGAGCTCTCCCAATATCCTGACCTACAGTCACACTGTGAGGATGAGCAGGGAGCTCTCCCAATATCCTGACCAACAGTCACACAGTGAGGATGAGCAGGGAGCTCTCCCAATATCCTGACCTCCAGTCACCGTGTGGGGATGAGCAGGGAGCTCTCCCAATATCCTGACCTACAGTCACACTGTGAGGATGAGCAGGGAGCTCTCCCAATATCCTGACCTACAGTCACCGTGTGGGGATGAGCAGGGAGCTCTCCCAATATCCTGACCTACAGTCACACAGTGAGGGTGAGCAGGGAGCTCTCCCAATATCCTGACCTACAGTCACCGTGTGGGAATGAGCAGGGAGCTCTCCCAATATCCTGACCTACAGTCACCGTGTGAGGGTGAGCAGGGAGCTCTCCCAATATCCTGACCAACAGTCACACAGTGAGGATGAGCAGGGAGCTCTCCCAATATCCTGACCTACAGTCACACAGTGAGGGTGAGCAGGGAGCTCTCCCAATATCCTGACCTACAGTCACCGTGTGGGAATGAGCAGGGAGCTCTCCCAATATCCTGACCTACAGTCACCGTGTGAGGGTGAGCAGGGAGCTCTCCCAATATCCTGACCTACAGTCACACTGTGGGGATGAGCAGGGAGCTCTCCCAATATCCTGACCTACAGTCACACAGTGAGGATGAGCAGGGAGCTCTCCCAATATCCTGACCTACAGTCACACAGTGAGGATGAGCAGGGAGCTCTCCCAATATCCTGACCTACAGTCACACTGTGAGGATGAGCAGGGAGCTCTCCCAATATCCTGACCTGCAGTCACACAGTGAGGATGAGCAGGGAGCTCTCCCAATATCCTGATCTACAGTCACACTGTGGGGATGAGCAGGGAGCTCTCCCAATATCCTGACCGACAGTCACCGTGTGGGGATGAGCAGGGAGCTCTCCCAATATCCTGACCTACAGTCACCGTGTGGGGATGAGGAGGGAGCTCTCCCAATATCCTGACCTACAGTCACCGTGTGGGGATGAGCAGGGAGCTCTCCCAATATCCTGACCTACAGTCACCGTGTGAGGGTGAGCAGGGAGCTCTCCCAATATCCTGACCTACAGTCACCGTGTGAGGGTGAGCAGGGAGCTCTCCCAATATCCTGACCTACAGTCACACAGTGAGGATGAGCAGGGAGCTCTCCCAATATCCTGACCTACAGTCACACAGTGAGGGTGAGCAGGGAGCTCTCCCAATATCCTGACCTACAGTCACCGTGTGGGAATGAGCAGGGAGCTCTCCCAATATCATGACCTACAGTCACCGTGTGAGACTGAGCAGGGAGCTCTCCCAATATCCTGACCTACAGTCACACTGTGAGGATGAGCAGGGAGCTCTCCCAATATCCTGACCTACAGTCACACAGTGAGGATGAGCAGGGAGCTCTCCCAATATCCTGACCTGCAGTCACACTGTGGGATGAGCAGGGAGCTCTCCCAATATCCTGACCTACAGTCACACTGTGGGGATGAGCAGGGAGCTCTCCCAATATCCTGACCTACAGTCACACAGTGAGGGTGAGCAGGGAGCTCTCCCAATATCCTGACCAACAGTCACCGTGTGAGGATGAGCAGGGAGCTCTCCCAATATCCTGACCTACAGTCACCGTGTGGGGATGAGCAGGGAGCTCTCCCAATATCCTGACCGACAGTCACCGTGTGAGGATGAGCAGGGAGCTCTCCCAATATCCTGACCTACAGTCACACAGTGAGGATGAACAGGGAGCTCTCCCAATATCCTGATCTACAGTCACCGTGTGGGGATGAGCAGGGAGCTCTCCCAATATCCTGACCTACAGTCACACAGTGAGGATGAACAGGGAGCTCTCCCAATATCCTGATCTACAGTCACACTGTGGGGATGAGCAGGGAGCTCTCCCAATATCCTGACCTACAGTCACACTGTGGGGATGAGCAGGGAGCTCTCCCAATATCCTGACCTACAGTCACCCTGTGGGGATGAGCAGGGAGCTCTCCCAATATCCTGACCTACAGTCACACTGTGGGGATGAGCAGGGAGCTCTCCCAATATCCTGACCTACAGTCACCGTGTGGGGATGAGCAGGGAGCTCTCCCAATATCCTGACCTACAGTCACACTGTGGGGATGAGCAGGGAGCTCTCCCAATATCCTGACCTACAGTCACACAGTGAGGGTGAGCAGGGAGCTCTCCCAATATCCTGACCTACAGTCACACAGTGAGGGTGAGCAGGGAGCTGTCCCAATATCCTGACCTACAGTCACACAGTGAGGGTGAGCAGGGAGCTCTCCCAATATCCTGACCTCTCCCAATATCCTGACCTACAGTCACACTGTGGGGATGAGCTGGGAGCTCTCCCAATATCCTGACCTACAGTCACACTGTGGGGATGAGCAGGGAGCTCTCCCAATATCCTGACCTACAGTCACACTGTGAGGGTGAGCAGGGAGCTCTCCCAATATCCTGACCTACAGTCACACTGTGAGGGTGAGCAGGGAGCTCTCCCAATATCCTGACCTACAGTCACACAGTGAGGGTGAGCAGGGAGCTCTCCCAATATCCTGACCTACAGTCACACTGTGGGGATGAGCAGGGAGCTCTCCCAATATCCTGACCTACAGTCACCCTGTGAGGGTGAGCAGGGAGCTCTCCCAATATCCTGACCTACAGTCACACTGTGGGGATGAGCAGGGAGCTCTCCCAATATCCTGACCAACAGTCACCGTGTGAGGGTGAGCAGGGAGCTCTCCCAATATCCTGACCTACAGTCACACTGTGGGGATGAGCAGGGAGCTCTCCCAATATCCTGACCTACAGTCACCGTGTGAGGGTGAGCAGGGAGCTCTCCCAATATCCTGACCTACAGTCACCGTGTGGGGATGAGCAGGGAGCTCTCCCAATATCCTGATCTACAGTCACCGTGTGGGGATGAGCAGGGAGCTCTCCCAATATCCTGACCTGCAGTCACACTGTGGGGATGAGCAGGGAGCTCTCCCAATATCCTGACCTACAGTCACACTGTGGGGATGAGCAGGGAGCTCTCCCAATATCCTGACCTACAGTCACCGTGTGGGGATGAGCAGGGAGCTCTCCCAATATCCTGACCTACAGTCACACTGTGGGGATGAGCAGGGAGCTCTCCCAATATCCTGACCTACAGTCACACAGTGAGGGTGAGCAGGGAGCTCTCCCAATATCCTGACCTACAGTCACACTGTGGGGATGAGCAGGGAGCTCTCCTGGGGTCCTGACTTCTCCCTCAACCAAAACCACTAAAACACATCTGGGCTGTGTGCTGATTGTCTCCTGTTCCTGATTGTATAACATCAGTGACTGCACTTCAACAGGTGAAAAGTGAAGTGATCCTGGAGAGTGAGAGGTGATATCTCCTTCCACGTTCGCTCATTAAATAACATCAAACATTGAAAAATCTGACACATTGACCCACATCATTTCATCCATTTACCGTTCTCTCTTTCTGGATCTTTTTCTCTCTCGGCCATGGTCTGTGAACCTCTCAAGATCTCATACTTTCTCATCCCCTTTTTTACGTTTACTTCACTTACTCAGTCTATTTTTGTCTCTGACGCTGCCTCTCGTTGTCTCCGTCTGGTGAACTCTGGATCTTGCACTCTCTTGTGCATTGGAATAGTTTCATGGCCACTCTCGTGGGAGAGAGGGGTTGTCGGTGTGTGTGCACGTGTGGGTGAGTGTGTGTGTGTGTGCACGTGTGGGTGAGTGTGTGTGTGTGTGCACGTGTGGGTGAGTGTGTGTGTGTGCGGATGTGGGTGAGTGTGTGTGTGTGCACGTGTGGGTGAGTGTGTGTGTGTGTGGGTGAGTGTGTGTGTGTGTGCACGTGTGGGTGAGTGTGTGTGTGTGCACGTGTGGGTGAGTGTGTGTGTGTGTGCGGATGTGGGTGAGTGTGTGTGTGTGTGGGTGAGTGTGTGTGTGTGTGTGTGTGTGCACGTGTGGGTGAGTGTGTGTGCGGATGTGGGTGAGTGTGTGTGTGTGTGTGCACGTGTGGGTGAGTGTGTGTGTGCACGTGTGGGTGAGTGTGTGTGTGCACGTGTGGGTGTGTGTGTGTGTGTGCACGTGTGGGTGAGTGTGTGTGTGCACGTGTGGGTGAGTGTGTGTGTGCACGTGTGGGTGAGTGTGTGTGTGTGCGGATGTGGGTGAGTGTGTGTGTGTGCACGTGTGGGTGAGTGTGTGTGTGTGTGGGTGAGTGTGTGTGTGTGTGCACGTGTGGGTGAGTGTGTGTGTGTGCACGTGTGGGTGAGTGTGTGTGTGTGTGCGGATGTGGGTGAGTGTGTGTGTGTGTGGGTGAGTGTGTGTGTGTGTGTGTGTGTGTGTGCACGTGTGGGTGAGTGTGTGTGCGGATGTGGGTGAGTGTGTGTGTGTGTGTGCACGTGTGGGTGAGTGTGTGTGTGCACGTGTGGGTGAGTGTGTGTGTGCACGTGTGGGTGTGTGTGTGTGTGTGCACGTGTGGGTGAGTGTGTGTGTGCACGTGTGGGTGAGTGTGTGTGTGCACGTGTGGGTGAGTGTGTGTGTGCACGTGTGGGTGTGTGTGTGTGTGTGCACGTGTGGGTGAGTGTGTGTGTGCGAGGATGTGTCTCTCTCTCTCTCTCTGTGCCTCTCATGTCTCCGATTCTCTCCATTCCTTACCCCAGGCTGTGCTCCTTGCTTCCGAAAAGCTGCTGTGTTCGACATGACAGACGTAGTCCCGTCTGTCCCCGAGCTCCGTCTGGAAGGACTTCTTGATTTGGTAGGTGCTGTCGTGGTTGGGCAAAATGCCGCTGCTCGCTGCCTCAGCGAGTGGCAGTCCCTCTTTAATCCAGGTCACATTAATGCGAGGTGGGTAAAATCCGGTGACCAGACAAACGAGTGAGAGCTTCTGGCCACCTTGGCTCTTTCTGGCATAAACCATCACCTCTGGGGCAACTGAGGAGAGAGTGAGAGAGAGGGAGAGAGAGAGTGAGTGAGAGGGGTTCACTTTTACCCTTCATTTAATGGAGCTCCAGGCCTGGTTCCGTCACATTTTCCAAAAGAGTATTGCAAAGGATGGGAATGTGAACTGAACTGAAAAACTCTCGGGGAGTCAGTCAGATTCTGTGGGTGAGCATCGGTCACTCGTGTGTTCTGTGTGAAAAGATTGAGGAATAACACTCAGAGAGAGAGAGCAGGGGGTCCGGGTATCGGAGAGAGAGGGAGAGAGAGAGAGCAGGGGGTCCGGGTATCGGAGAGAGAGAGAGAGAGCAGGGGGACCGGGTATCGGAGAGAGAGAGAGAGAGAGCAGGGGGTCCGGGTATCGGAGAGAGAGAGAGCAGGGGGTCCGGGTATCGGAGAGAGAGAGAGAGAGAGCAGGGGGTCCGGGTATCGGAGAGAGAGAGAGAGCAGGGGGTCCGGGTATCGGAGAGAGAGAGAGAGAGAGCAGGGGGTCCGGGTATCGGAGAGAGAGAGAGAGAGAGAGCAGGGGGTCCGGGTATCGGAGAGAGAGAGAGAGAGAGCAGGGGGTCTGGGTATCGGAGAGAGAGAGAGAGAGAGCAGGGGGTCCGGGTATCGGGGAGAGAGAGAGAGAGAGAGCAGGGGGTCTGGGTATCGGAGAGAGAGAGAGAGAGAGAGCAGGGGGACCGGGTATCGGAGAGAGAGAGAGAGCAGGGGGTCCGGGTATCGGGGAGAGAGAGAGAGAGAGAGAGAGCAGGGGGTCCGGGTATCGGGAGAGAGAGAGAGAGAGAGCAGGGCGTCCGGGTATCGGAGAGAGAGAGAGAGAGAGCAGGGGGTCCGGGTATCGGAGAGAGAGAGAGCAGGGGGTCCGGGTATCGGAGAGAGAGAGAGAGAGAGAGAGCAGGGGGTCCGGGTATCGGAGAGAGAGAGAGAGAGAGCAGGGGGTCTGGGTATCGGAGAGAGAGAGAGAGAGAGAGAGCAGGGGGTCCGGGTATCGGAGAGAGAGAGAGAGAGAGAGCAGGGGGTCCGGGTATTGGAGAGAGAGAGAGAGAGCAGGGGGTCCGGGTATTGGAGAGAGAGAGAGAGAGCAGGGGGTCCGGGTATCGGGGAGAGAGAGAGAGAGAGCAGGGGGTCCGGGTATCGGAGAGAGAGAGAGAGCAGGGGGTCCGGGTGTCGGAGAGAGAGAGAGAGAGAGAGCGAGCAGGGGGTCCGGGTATCGGGGAGAGAGAGAGAGAGAGCAGGGGGTCCGGGTGTCGGAGAGAGAGAGAGAGAGCAGGGGGTCCGGGTATCGGGGAGAGAGAGAGAGAGAGCAGGGGGTCCGGGTATCGGAGAGAGAGAGAGAGCAGGGGGTCCGGGTGTCGGAGAGAGAGAGAGAGAGAGAGCAGGGGGTCCGGGTATCGGAGAGAGAGAGAGAGAGCAGGGGGTCCGGGTATCAGAGAGAGAGAGAGAGAGAGCAGGGGGTCCGGGTATCGGAGAGAGAGAGAGAGAGCAGGGGGTCCGGGTATCGGAGAGAGAGAGAGAGAGAGAGCAGGGGGTCCGGGTATCGGAGAGAGAGAGAGAGAGAGAGCAGGGGGTCCGGGTATCGGGGAGAGAGAGAGAGAGAGAGCAGGGGGTCCGGGTGTCGGAGAGAGAGAGAGAGAGCAGGGGGTCTGGGTATCGGAGAGAGAGAGAGAGAGAGAGAGCAGGGGGTCCGGGTATCGGAGAGAGAGAGAGAGAGAGAGAGAGCAGGGGGTCCGGGTATCGGAGAGAGAGAGAGAGAGAGCAGGGGGTCCGGGTATCGGAGAGAGAGAGAGAGAGAGCAGGGGGTCCGGGTATCGGAGAGAGAGAGAGAGCAGGGGGTCCTGGTATCGGAGAGAGAGAGAGAGAGGGAGAGCAGGGGGTCCGGGTATTGGAGAGAGAGAGAGAGAGAGCAGGGGGTCCGGGTATCGGAGAGAGAGAGAGAGAGCAGGGGGTCCGGGTATCGGAGAGAGAGAGAGAGAGCAGGGGGTCCGGGTATCGGAGAGAGAGAGAGAGAGAGAGAGCAGGGGGTCCGGGTATCGGAGAGAGAGAGAGAGAGAGAGCAGGGGGTCCGGGTATCGGAGAGAGAGAGAGAGAGAGAGCAGGGGGTCCGGGTATCGGAGAGAGAGAGAGAGAGAGCAGGGGGTCCGTGTATCGGAGAGAGAGAGAGAGAGAGCAGGGGGTCCGGGTATCGGAGAGAGAGAGAGAGCAGGGGGTCCGGGTATCGGAGAGAGAGAGAGAGAGAGCAGGGGGTCCGGGTATCGGAGAGAGAGAGAGAGAGAGCAGGGGGTCCGGGTATCGGAGAGAGAGAGAGAGAGAGCAGGGGGTCCGGGTATCGGAGAGAGAGAGAGAGCAGGGGGTCCGGGTATCGGAGAGAGAGAGAGAGAGAGCAGGGGGTCCGGGTATCGGAGAGAGAGAGAGAGAGAGCAGGGGGTCCGGGTATCGGAGAGAGAGAGAGAGAGAGCAGGGGGTCCGGGTATCGGAGAGAGAGAGAGAGAGAGCAGGGGGTCCGGGTATCGGAGAGAGAGAGAGAGAGAGCAGGGGGTCCGGGTATCGGAGAGAGAGAGAGAGCAGGGGGTCCGGGTATCGGAGAGAGAGAGAGAGAGAGCAGGGGGTCCGGGTATCGGAGAGAGAGAGAGAGAGAGCAGGGGGTCCGGGTATCGGAGAGAGAGAGAGAGAGCAGGGGGTCCGGGTGTCAGAGAGAGAGAGAGCAGGGGGTCCGGGTATCGGAGAGAGAGAGAGAGAGAGAGAGCAGGGGGTCCGGGTATCGGAGAGAGAGAGAGAGAGAGAGAGCAGGGGGTCCGGGTATCGGAGAGAGAGAGAGAGAGAGAGCAGGGGGTCCGGGTGTCAGAGAGAGAGAGAGAGAGAGCAGGGGGTCCGGGTATCAGAGAGAGAGGGAGAGAGAGAGCAGGGGGTCCGGGTATCGGACAGAGAGAGAGAGCAGGGGGTCCGGGTATCAGAGAGAGAGAGAGAGAGAGAGCAGGGGGTCCGGGTATCAGAGAGAGAGAGAGAGAGAGAGCAGGGGGTCCGGGTATCAGAGAGAGAGAGAGAGAGAGAGCAGGGGGTCCGGGTATCGGACAGAGAGAGAGAGCAGGGGGTCCGGGTATCAGAGAGAGAGAGAGAGAGAGAGCAGGGGGTCCGGGTATCAGAGAGAGAGAGAGCAGGGGGTCCGGGTATCGGAGAGAGAGAGAGCAGGGGGTCCGGGTATCAGAGAGAGAGAGAGAGAGAGAGCAGGGGGTCCGGGTATCAGAGAGAGAGAGAGCAGGGGGTCCGGGTATCGGAGAGAGAGAGAGCAGGGGGTCCGGGTATCGGAGAGAGAGAGAGAGCAGGGGGTCCGGGTATCAGAGAGAGAGAGAGCAGGGGGTCCGGGTATCGGAGAGAGAGAGAGAGCAGGGGGTCCGGGTATCGGAGAGAGAGAGAGAGAGCAGGGGGTCCGGGTATCGGAGAGAGAGAGAGAGAGCGAGCAGGGGGTCCGGGTATCGGAGAGAGAGAGAGAGAGCAGGGGGTCCGGGTATCGGAGAGAGAGAGAGAGAGAGCAGGGGGTCCGGGTATCGGAGAGAGAGAGAGAGAGAGAGAGCAGGGGGTCCGGGTATCGGGGAGAGAGAGCAGTGGGTCCAGGTATCGGAGAGAGAGAGAGAGCAGGGGGTCCGGGTATCGGGGAGAGAGAGCAGGGGGTCCGGGTATCAGAGAGAGAGAGAGAGCAGGGGGTCCGGGTATCGGGGAGAGAGAACAGGGGGTCCGGGTATCGGAGAGAGAGAGAGAGCAGGGGGTCCGGGTATCAGAGAGAGAGAGAGAGAGAGAGCAGGGGGTCCGGGTATCAGAGAGAGAGAGAGAGAGAGAGCAGGGGGTCCGGGTATCAGAGAGAGAGAGAGAGAGAGAGCAGGGGGTCCGGGTATCGGACAGAGAGAGAGAGCAGGGGGTCCGGGTATCAGAGAGAGAGAGAGAGAGAGAGCAGGGGGTCCGGGTATCAGAGAGAGAGAGAGCAGGGGGTCCGGGTATCGGAGAGAGAGAGAGCAGGGGGTCCGGGTATCAGAGAGAGAGAGAGAGAGAGAGCAGGGGGTCCGGGTATCAGAGAGAGAGAGAGCAGGGGGTCCGGGTATCGGAGAGAGAGAGAGCAGGGGGTCCGGGTATCGGAGAGAGAGAGAGAGCAGGGGGTCCGGGTATCAGAGAGAGAGAGAGCAGGGGGTCCGGGTATCGGAGAGAGAGAGAGAGCAGGGGGTCCGGGTATCGGAGAGAGAGAGAGAGCAGGGGGTCCGGGTATCGGAGAGAGAGAGAGAGCAGGGGGTCCGGGTATCGGAGAGAGAGAGAGAGAGAGCAGGGGGTCCGGGTATCGGAGAGAGAGAGAGAGAGAGCAGGGGGTCCGGGTATCGGAGAGAGAGAGAGAGAGAGAGAGCAGGGGGTCCGGGTATCGGGGAGAGAGAGCAGTGGGTCCAGGTATCGGAGAGAGAGAGAGAGCAGGGGGTCCGGGTATCGGGGAGAGAGAGCAGGGGGTCCGGGTATCAGAGAGAGAGAGAGAGCAGGGGGTCCGGGTATCGGGGAGAGAGAGCAGGGGGTCCGGGTATCGGGGAGAGAGAGAGAGAGAGCAGGGGGTCCGGGTATCGGAGAGAGAGAGAGAGAGAGCAGGGGGTCCGGGTATCGGAGAGAGAGAGAGAGAGCAGGGGGTCCGGGTATCGGAGAGAGAGAGAGAGAGAGCAGGGGGTCCGGGTATCGGAGAGAGAGAGAGAGAGAGAGAGCAGGGGGTCCGGGTATCGGGGAGAGAGAGCAGTGGGTCCAGGTATCGGAGAGAGAGAGAGAGCAGGGGGTCCGGGTATCGGGGAGAGAGAGCAGGGGGTCCGGGTATCAGAGAGAGAGAGAGAGCAGGGGGTCCGGGTATCGGGGAGAGAGAGCAGGGGGTCCGGGTATCGGGGAGAGAGAGAGAGAGAGAGCAGGGGGTCCGGGTATCAGAGAGAGAGAGAGAGCAGGGGGTCCGGGTATCGGGGAGAGAGAGCAGGGGGTCCGGGTATCGGAGAGAGAGAGAGAGAACAGGGGGTCCGGGTATCAGAGAGAGAGAGAGAGAGAGCAGGGGGTCCGGGTATCGGGGAGAGAGAGCAGGGGGTCCGGGTATCGGAGAGAGAGAGAGAGAGAGCAGGGGGTCCGGGTATCGGAGAGAGAGAGAGAGAGAGCAGGGGGTCCGGGTATCGGAGAGAGAGAGCAGGGGGTCCGGGTATCGGAGAGAGAGAGAGAGAGAGCAGGGGGTCCGGGTATCGGAGAGAGAGAGCGAGCAGGGGGTCCGGGTATCGGAGAGAGAGAGAGAGAGAGAGCAGGGGGTCCGGGTATCGGAGAGAGAGAGAGAGAGAGAGCAGGGGGTCCGGGTATCGGAGAGAGAGAGAGAGAGAGAGCAGGGGGTCCGGGTATCGGAGAGAGAGAGAGCGAGCAGGGGGTCCGGGTATCGGAGAGAGAGAGAGAGAGCAGGGGGTCCGGGTATCGGAGAGAGAGAGAGCGAGCAGGGTGTCCGGGTATCAGAGAGAGAGGGAGAGTGAGAGAGAGAGAGCAGGGGGTCCGGGTATCGGAGAGAGAGAGAGCAGGGGGTCCGGGTATCGGAGAGAGAGAGAGAGAGAGAGAGAGAGCAGGGGGTCCGGGTATCAGAGAGAGAGAGAGAGAGAGAGAGCAGGGGGTCCGGGTATCGGAGAGAGAGAGAGAGAGCAGGTGGTCCGGGTATCGGGGAGAGAGAGAGAGAGAGAGAGCAGGGGGTCCGGGTATCAGAGAGAGAGAGCGAGCAGGGGGTCCGGGTATCGGAGAGAGAGAGAGAGAGAGAGAGCAGGGGGTCCGGGTATCGGAGAGAGAGAGAGAGCAGGGGGTCCGGGTATCAGAAAGAGAGGGAGAGAGAGAGAGCAGGGGGTCCGGGTATCGGGGAGAGAGAGAGAGCAGGGGGTCCGGGTATCGGAGAGAGAGAGAGAGAGCAGGGGGTCCGGGTATCAGAGAGAGAGAGAGAGAGAGCAGGGGGACCGGGTATCGGAGAGAGAGAGAGCGAGCAGGGGGTCCGGGTATCGGAGAGAGAGAGAGAGAGAGAGAGCAGGGGGTCCGGGTATCGGAGAGAGAGAGAGAGCAGGGGGTCCGGGTATCAGAGAGAGAGGGAGAGAGAGAGAGCAGGGGGTCCGGGTATCGGAGAGAGAGAGAGAGAGCAGGGGGTCCGGGTATCAGAGAGAGAGGGGAAGAGAGAGAGAGAGAGCAGGGGGTCCGGGTATCGGAGAGAGAGAGAGAGAGCAGGGGGTCCGGGTATCGGAGAGAGAGAGAGAGAGAGAGAGCAGGGGGTCCGGGTATCGGAGAGAGAGAGAGAGAGAGAGAGCAGGGGGTCCGGGTATCGGAGAGAGAGAGAGAGAGAGCAAGGGGTCCGGGTATCGGAGAGAGAGAGAGAGAGAGAGAGCAGGGGGTCCGGTGTATCGGAGAGAGAGAGAGAGAGAGAGCAGGGGGTCCGGGTATCGGAGAGAGAGAGAGAGAGAGAGAGAGAGAGAGCAGGGGGTCCAGGGTATCGGAGAGAGAGAGAGCGAGCAGGGGGTCCGGGTATCAGAGAGGGAGAGGGAGAGGGAGAGGAGAGAGGGAGAGGGAGAGGGAGAGAGCAGGGGGTCCGGGTATCAGAGAGAGAGAGAGAGAGAGCAGGGGGTCGGGTATCAGAGAGAGAGAGAGCGAGAGAGAGAGAGAGAGCAGGGGGTCCGGGTATCAGAGAGAGAGAGAGAGAGAGAGCAGGGGGTCCGGGTATCGGAGAGAGAGAGAGAGCAGGGGGTCCGGGTATCGGAGAGAGAGAGAGAGAGAGAGAGCAGGGGGTCCAGGTATCGGAGAGAGAGAGAGAGAGAGAGAGAGAGATAGAGCAGGGGGTCCGGGTATCGGAGAGAGAGAGAGAGAGAGCAGGGGGTCCGGGTATCGGGGAGAGAGAGAGAGAGCAGGGGGTCCAGGTATCGGAGTGAGAGAGAGAGAGAGAGAGGCAGGGGGTCCGGGTATCGGAGAGAGAGAGAGAGAGAGAGAGAGAGAGCAGGGGGTCCGGGTATCGGAGAGAGAGAGAGAGAGAGCAGGGGGTTCCGGGTATCAGAGAGAGAGAGGAGAGAGAGAGAGCAGGGGGGTCCGGGTATCGACAGAGAGAGAGAGCAGGGGGTCCGGGTATCAGAGAGAGAGAGAGAGAGAGAGCAGGGGGTCCGGGTATCAGAGAGAGAGAGAGAGAGAGAGCAGGGGGTCCGGGTATCAGAGAGAGAGAGAGAGAGAGAGCAGGGGGTCCGGGTATCGGAGAGAGAGAGAGCAGGGGGTCCGGGGTATCGAGAGAGAGAGAGAGAGAGAGAGCAGGGGGTCCGGGTATCGAGAGAGAGAGAGAGCAGGGGGTCCGGGTATCGGAGAGAGAGAGAGAGCAGGGGGTCCGGGTATCAGAGAGAGAGAGAGAGAGAGAGCAGGGGGTCCGGGTATCAGAGAGAGAGAGAGCAGGGGGTCGAGGTATCGGAGAGAGAGAGAGAGCAGGGGGTCCGGGTATCGGAGAGAGAGAGAGAGAGCAGGGGGTCCGGGTATCAGAGAGAGAGAGAGAGCAGGGGGTCCGGGTATCGGAGAGAGAGAGAGAGCAGGGGGTCCGGGTATCGGAGAGAGAGAGAGAGAGCAGGGGGTCCGGGGTATCGGAGAGAGAGAGAGAGAGAGCAGGGGGTCCGGGGTATCGGAGAGAGAGAGAGAGAGAGCAGGGGGTCCGGGTATCGGAGAGAGAGAGAGAGCAGGGGGTCCGGGTATCGGAGAGAGAGAGAGGAGAGAGAGCAGGGGGTCCGGGTATCGGGAGAGAGAGAGCAGAGAGAGAGCAGGGGTCCGGGTATCAGAGAGAGAGAGAGAGCAGGGGGTCCGGGTATCGAGGGAAGAGAGAGCAGGGGGTCCGGGTATCAGAGAGAGAGAGAGAGAGCAGGGGGTCCCGGGTATCGAGGAGAGGAGAGAACAGGGGGTCCGGGTATCGGAGAGAGAGAGAGAGAGCAGGGGGTCCGGGTATCAGAGAGAGAGAGAGAGAGAGAGCAGGGGGGTCCGGGTATCAGAGAGAGAGAGAGAGAGAGAGCAGGGGGTCCGGGTATCAGAGAGAGAGAGAGAGAGAGAGCAGGGGGTCCCGGGTATCGGACAGAGAGAGAGAGCAGGGGGTCCGGGTATCAGAGAGAGAGAGAGAGAGATGAGAGCAGGGGGTCCGGGTATCAGAGAGAGAGAGAGCAGGGGGTCCGGGTATCGAGGGTATCAGAGAGAGAGAGAGCAGGGGGTCCGGGTATCGGAGAGAGAGAGAGCAGGGGGTCCGGGTATCGGAGAGAGAGAGAGAGCAGGGGGTCCGGGTATCAGAGAGAGAGAGAGCAGGGGGTCCGGGTATCGGAGAGAGAGAGAGAGCAGGGGGTCCGGGTATCGGAGAGAGAGAGAGAGCAGGGGGTCCGGGTATCGGAGAGAGAGAGAGAGCAGGGGGTCCGGGTATCGGAGAGAGAGAGAGAGAGAGCAGGGGGTCCGGGTATCGGAGAGAGAGAGAGAGAGAGCAGGGGGTCCGGGTATCGGAGAGAGAGAGAGAGAGAGAGAGCAGGGGGTCCGGGTATCGGGGAGAGAGAGCAGTGGGTCCAGGTATCGGAGAGAGAGAGAGAGCAGGGGGTCCGGGTATCGGGGAGAGAGAGCAGGGGGTCCGGGTATCAGAGAGAGAGAGAGAGCAGGGGGTCCGGGTATCGGGGAGAGAGAGCAGGGGGTCCGGGTATCGGGGAGAGAGAGAGAGAGAGCAGGGGGTCCGGGTATCGGAGAGAGAGAGAGAGAGAGCAGGGGGTCCGGGTATCGGAGAGAGAGAGAGAGAGCAGGGGGTCCGGGTATCGGAGAGAGAGAGAGAGAGAGCAGGGGGTCCGGGTATCGGAGAGAGAGAGAGAGAGAGAGAGCAGGGGGTCCGGGTATCGGGGAGAGAGAGCAGTGGGTCCAGGTATCGGAGAGAGAGAGAGAGCAGGGGGTCCGGGTATCGGGGAGAGAGAGCAGGGGGTCCGGGTATCAGAGAGAGAGAGAGAGCAGGGGGTCCGGGTATCGGGGAGAGAGAGCAGGGGGTCCGGGTATCGGGGAGAGAGAGAGAGAGAGAGCAGGGGGTCCGGGTATCAGAGAGAGAGAGAGAGCAGGGGGTCCGGGTATCGGGGAGAGAGAGCAGGGGGTCCGGGTATCGGAGAGAGAGAGAGAGAACAGGGGGTCCGGGTATCAGAGAGAGAGAGAGAGAGAGCAGGGGGTCCGGGTATCGGGGAGAGAGAGCAGGGGGTCCGGGTATCGGAGAGAGAGAGAGAGAGAGCAGGGGGTCCGGGTATCGGAGAGAGAGAGAGAGAGAGCAGGGGGTCCGGGTATCGGAGAGAGAGAGCAGGGGGTCCGGGTATCGGAGAGAGAGAGAGAGAGAGCAGGGGGTCCGGGTATCGGAGAGAGAGAGCGAGCAGGGGGTCCGGGTATCGGAGAGAGAGAGAGAGAGAGAGCAGGGGGTCCGGGTATCGGAGAGAGAGAGAGAGAGAGAGCAGGGGGTCCGGGTATCGGAGAGAGAGAGAGAGAGAGAGCAGGGGGTCCGGGTATCGGAGAGAGAGAGAGCGAGCAGGGGGTCCGGGTATCGGAGAGAGAGAGAGAGAGCAGGGGGTCCGGGTATCGGAGAGAGAGAGAGCGAGCAGGGTGTCCGGGTATCAGAGAGAGAGGGAGAGTGAGAGAGAGAGAGCAGGGGGTCCGGGTATCGGAGAGAGAGAGAGCAGGGGGTCCGGGTATCGGAGAGAGAGAGAGAGAGAGAGAGAGAGCAGGGGGTCCGGGTATCAGAGAGAGAGAGAGAGAGAGAGCAGGGGGTCCGGGTATCGGAGAGAGAGAGAGAGAGCAGGTGGTCCGGGTATCGGGGAGAGAGAGAGAGAGAGAGAGCAGGGGGTCCGGGTATCAGAGAGAGAGAGCGAGCAGGGGGTCCGGGTATCGGAGAGAGAGAGAGAGAGAGAGAGCAGGGGGTCCGGGTATCGGAGAGAGAGAGAGAGCAGGGGGTCCGGGTATCAGAAAGAGAGGGAGAGAGAGAGAGCAGGGGGTCCGGGTATCGGGGAGAGAGAGAGAGCAGGGGGTCCGGGTATCGGAGAGAGAGAGAGAGAGCAGGGGGTCCGGGTATCAGAGAGAGAGAGAGAGAGAGCAGGGGGACCGGGTATCGGAGAGAGAGAGAGCGAGCAGGGGGTCCGGGTATCGGAGAGAGAGAGAGAGAGAGAGAGCAGGGGGTCCGGGTATCGGAGAGAGAGAGAGAGCAGGGGGTCCGGGTATCAGAGAGAGAGGGAGAGAGAGAGAGCAGGGGGTCCGGGTATCGGAGAGAGAGAGAGAGCAGGGGGTCCGGGTATCAGAGAGAGAGGGAGAGAGAGAGAGAGAGAGAGCAGGGGGTCCGGGTATCGGAGAGAGAGAGAGAGAGCAGGGGGTCCGGGTATCGGAGAGAGAGAGAGAGAGAGAGAGAGCAGGGGGTCCGGGTATCGGAGAGAGAGAGAGAGAGAGAGCAGGGGGTCCGGGTATCGGAGAGAGAGAGAGAGAGAGCAAGGGGTCCGGGTATCGGAGAGAGAGAGAGAGAGAGAGAGCAGGGGGTCCGGGTATCGGAGAGAGAGAGAGAGAGAGAGCAGGGGGTCCGGGTATCGGAGAGAGAGAGAGAGAGAGAGAGCAGGGGGTCCAGGTATCGGAGAGAGAGAGAGCGAGCAGGGGGTCCGGGTATCAGAGAGGGAGAGGGAGAGGGAGAGGGAGAGGGAGAGGGAGAGGGAGAGAGCAGGGGGTCCGGGTATCAGAGAGAGAGAGAGAGAGCAGGGGGTCCGGGTATCAGAGAGAGAGAGAGAGAGAGAGCAGGGGGTCCGGGTATCAGAGAGAGAGAGAGAGAGAGAGCAGGGGGTCCGGGTATCGGAGAGAGAGAGAGAGCAGGGGGTCCGGGTATCGGAGAGAGAGAGAGAGAGAGAGCAGGGGGTCCAGGTATCGGAGAGAGAGAGAGAGAGAGAGAGAGAGAGATAGAGCAGGGGGTCCGGGTATCGGACAGAGAGAGAGAGAGCAGGGGGTCCAGGTATCGGAGTGAGAGAGAGAGAGAGAGAGGGCAGGGGGTCCGGGTATCGGAGAGAGAGAGAGAGAGAGAGAGAGAGAGCAGGGGGTCCGGGTATCGGAGAGAGAGAGAGAGAGAGCAGGGGTTCCGGGTATCGGAGAGAGAGAGAGAGCAGGGGGTCCGGGTATCGGAGAGAGAGAGAGAGCAGGGGGTCCGGGTATCGGAGAGAGAGAGAGAGAGCAGGGGGTCCGGGTATCGGAGAGAGAGAGAGAGAGAGAGCAGGGGGTCTGGGTATTGGAGAGAGAGAGAGAGAGCAGGGGGTCCGGGTATTGGAGAGAGAGAGAGAGAGAGAGAGAGAGCAGGGGGTCTGGGTATTGGAGAGAGAGAGAGAGAGCAGGGGGTCCGGGTATCGGAGAGAGAGAGAGAGAGAGAGAGAGCAGGGGGTCCGGGTATCGGAGAGAGAGAGAGAGCAGTGGGTCCGGGTATCGGAGAGAGAGAGAGAGAGAGAGAGCAGGGGGTCCGGGTATCGGAGAGAGAGAGAGAGAGCAGGGGGTCCGGGTATCGGAGAGAGAGAGAGAGAGCAGGGGGTCCGGGA
>NW_027138744.1:0-35929 GCF_035084215.1 Heptranchias perlo
AGCTATCCAATTAGTCCCTCTTTCCCCATAGCCTTGCAAACATTCCCCTTCAAGTATTTATCCAATTCCCTTTTGAAAGTTACTATCTGCTTCGACCACCCTTTCAGGCAGTGCGTCCCAACTTAAGTGTAGGCAGGCTACTTACGGAAAGATTCAACCTATCCAGGCCCACTCCTGTGTGCTCCCCATCTCCACAAGTGTGGACTTCAGGGCAAAGTGTAGGGGGGAGGGAGAGAGGGGGGGGTGGGATGGTAGTGGGGTACATCTCTGGATAACTATCAAGAACAAAGAATGATGACTGACATATTTGTTTGCCCCTCCCTAGCCCTGATTCTGATTGTAGCGTCCTCACAGCCAACTTCAGCAAGAGCAGCTAACTCAGTACAGACTGAGGTTAACTCAAGAACTTCTGGGTCTGTTTTTGCTCAGTTGCACACCGGGCAGTTTATGTACCAACTGACCTGTAGTGAATGAAGGGTATAGTTTCCGACTGGTACTGTTCCTATGTGAATGCTAATGAGCTCGTGCTGAGTCTCTCGCTGTGCTTTTGTAAATGTAGGTGATAATGTGTATAAATGGGTTGACTCCTGTGGTAAAGAAGTGCCGAGTGATTTAATACGAGTGCATTAAGCCGGTTGGAAATATACCCTAGATCCATGTCTCCATTTACCCACCGCATACTGCTACAGAATGGAATAACGCTTCCTGTCGGTAATGAGATTACGGCCTGTTTTATGGGGAAAATGTGAGGTTTACTCCCCAGTGTCTCCCACATCACTGGGAGCTGCTGCTTTCCGTTACATCATGTGTATCGTAATTCAGTCTCAAACGCTTGAAGTTGGGGCGTTTGGGGAAATGTTTATTCTTGAAATATTATTTAACCCACCTCAAATAACCCATTGTCTTTGGCCTGTAAATGTAGATGTATTTTTGGTCGTCTTTTAACGTACCTGAGCAGCATGTAAATTGTAAGGCAATCACTTTCTCATACAGCGAATGGCCAAAACTTCAACAGGAAAGGGACGCACTGTAATTAACTGCTTCTTAAAGGGGCATCGTCAGAAGTTGTTCACGTTCATCCACTCCTCAATCCTGTCTAACCCTGAGAATATATCTGCAGGCCCTGTATCTGCTCGCTCTTCCAGTCACAGTGATCCACTACATAGTTAATGTTCAAATTTCAAATCTCATTCCAAGCTATCTAAAATATCCGGAGGGAAGGACACAGCTAGTCGAGCCCTATTCTGTCTGCATCCCACCCCTTTTGGCCAACACTACCCAATTTTAAAAAATCCTCATCCTCAAGGATCCAAATGGCTTCCCTAAGTGGGGCCCACTTATACCCTTCTGGAGGCCGCCACACCTCGTTGGGCATACTGACCTCCAAATATACACCAGGTCTCACTTAAGGCCCGGAATCTGGGAACTCCCAGTGTAGGGAGTCCCTTGCCCCACTCCACCCCGCCCCCTCCCCTCCCGCTTTTGCGTCATTGTAAGGGGCGGATGGAGGCCGTGTAAATTCGTCTGCCAAGTTTCCCAATGAGTTTTAATTTTGGAACGTTGGAAAGAAGTTTGTGTGCATTTCCACATCTTAAATTGGAAGAAAAATGAATAGAGCATTCCTGATGCTCCAGGGCCCACCAATAATTTAAGAACTTAGTAGCTTCCTGGACCGTTTTTTGAGCGGCCATTGGAGGTCCCTTTAAGGACAGCTGTTTAGGCTGCTCGACGGTTGGTACAGATGTGCAGGGCGCCATGCAAGCTCCGCCCATTTTTACTTGAAAGTTAAGATTGGGGTCCAAGAGCCAGCGCAGGCCTCCGATTTACATATTTAAACAGCCTCCCGCCTGTTTCAGGAGGGCGAGCTGCTTGCCCATTTACAGGCCCGCCTGAAAATGCCTTGGGCGTGAATATAGTGACCGAGGTGCTCTCTTTCCCACCCCGCCCCCTCTGCCAACCGATTTTGTTAATTGCCGGCCACCTGTTGTTCAGGTGAGACGCGGTCAGCCGACAGTTGAAAATCGCCCCCTATGGTTCCGTATAAAATAACCCCCACCCAGCATGAAGCAGGGTCAAAGTTTGGAATTCTGGAGGAAATACCTTGGGATAACCTCCCTGCTTTTCGAAGAAGTAAAATGCAGGCAATATCTGCATGGGTCGGACAATATTTTAAATCTGCTTGACATTTCATGAACATGCCTGAGTCTTTCCCCCTCCTTTCTTAAAATCTTTCTCGTTGCTGCTTCTCTTCCCCCGCAGTGACCTTTCCCCAGAGAAGGGTGATGAAGTTGTCCCATTCCGTATGCAAATGATTTTTTTTTGAAAAGTAACTTTTTTCACTCCTCTCTCCTCACTTTCCTTTTCTCTCACTCCTGCTGCACCAAACAAGATTGGAATTACTGCTGCTCCTTGATTCACACAATGGGGTTACAGAACCTCTCGTTCGATGTGAACACTTCAGTTTGTTTCAAGGGAGCAGTTCCCAAGACTACATTGTTTAATAAGACTGGCTAAAGGAAAACAATTACTTTTTTTTTTGGAATTGCTCAATTAAGAGGCTCTTTTTTAAAAAAAAACAAATATTTGGGGTAAAGACATCCTGGGCTACGACCTTTTTCACAATTGTTGTCTGTACTGCTCGTCACTGGCGGACTGGAGAGGCGGCCTCTTTGCTGCACTAACATTACAGCTGACTGTCAGAATGTATGTCTGAGTCTGGTGGATTGTCTTGATTCTGACTGAATTCCTTGTTCAAACTTCACTCTTTCCTCTTCACCCACTTGCCCTATTCCGTCCTGCTCCAGAGACTTGAGCATATAATCTCGGTTGATACTCCAGTGCAGTACTGAGGGAGTGCTGCACTGTTATCTTTCTTATGAGATGTTAAACCGAGGCTCCGTCTGCCCTCTCAGGTGGACGTAAAAGATCCCACGGCACTATTTGAAGAAGAGCAGGAGAGTTCTCCCCAATGTCCTGGTCGATATTTATCTCTTAACCAACATCATTTTAAAAACAGATTACCTGGTCATTTATCTCATTGCTGTTTGAGGGATCTTGCTGTGCACAAATTGGCTGCTGTGTTTCCTACATTACAACAGTGACTACACTTCAAAAATACTTCATTGTAAAGCACTTTGGGATGTCCTGAGGTTGTGAAAGGTATGCTATAAATGCAAGTTCTTTTTTTCAGTTTTCGTGATGTTGGTTGAGGGATAAATATGGGCCAGGGCACCGGGGAGAACTTCCTCTGCTCTTCTTCGAAATAGTGCCATGGGATCTTTTACATCCACCTAACAGGGCAGACAGGGCCTCGGTTTAACGTTGCCTCTGAAAGTCAGCACCTCCGACAGTGCCGCACTCCCTCAGTACTGCACTGGGGAGTATCAGCCTGGATTATGTGCTCAAGTCTCTGGAGTGGGACTTTGAACCCACGTCCTCCTGACTCGGAGGTGAAAGTGCCACTACTTCTTACTTTGGCTCCTTCCTTAATCCTTCTTCCTTTACTGACATCCTTTGCCGTACTGTCTCCTCTGACCTCGAATAGATCTCTCCAGTCGCCTCCATGGCTAAGGCTGCTTCCATGAAGCTCAGTTTCCTCTTTCATGCCAAATACTTCTTTTCCCGTCCACAACTCTTGACTGTCCAAGAAGCCCAAGGCCAGGAATTTCCTCGGAGTTGCTCCGGCTCCACTGCACCCGAACCAATTTCTTATGTTCTTATGTTCTTATGAACCGTGGCGGAAGCCCTGTTCATGGGCCCAAACTACGGAGCAGAATCAGCTCAGCGGAAATTCCCAGCCCAACTCTAATCGAGGGACGAGCACTGTTCCCAAATGTGGGGCGGCTGCTCCATCACCTCCCTGGCACTCCTGGACAGGACAGCAGAAAAAGCTCCCCCATCATTCGCACCTTCTCTGTCGGTTAAGGGATTGCCACTAATCAACACAATTCAAAGTAGACTCCACAGTTTACATGTTGACGAGATGCCACAACACATGACCTCACCAGAACTGAGGCACAATGTTTGATTTGTAAAATAGGAACGAACAGGACAACCAAAAGTATGGTTGAAAAGATAGGTCTTGAGGCAAGATGGAAGGGTTTAGGGAGGGAGTTAAGAGAGTGGGGCTGAGATAGCTGAATCATCTTCTCCTGAGGAACGATTGGAGAACTGAAAGGTACAGGCTGGGATGTACAGCTGGAGGAGGTTGCAGAGGAAGGGAAGTCCATGGGCGGGATTTGTCAATGAGGACAATGATTTTGATTTCAATACATTGAGGGGTGAGGGAGCCAATGGAGTTTGGCGAGGAGAGGGGGTGATGGGGCGAGCAGGACTTGGTGTGGGACAGGATGTGGGCAGCAGAGTTTTGGACGAGACAGTCAGTGAAGTGCAAAGATGAGAACGCGAGTGAGAGGAAATGGGAAACCACTGAATGTGTGTGACCCAGATAGTCGGCGGCTTAAAGGTGCAGTCATACTGCATTCGGTGCGAGGTCAAACTGGTGTGAGACAACCTCATACAGGGGGGCTTGCACGTCTGGGCTTTGATGTGCTTGGTAGACTCCTGAGTTACACCGCTGCTTTTGCAATGATGTGTACCCAAAACCAGTTCGCATCGAGGGGAATGTGAATGAGTTGAGTCTTCGAGGGAGGAAACTTGTCGTGGCTTTGCTGGGGTGTTTAGTGAGGGGGTGGAGTTGGGGAATGAACACAATTGCAGGTCACGGCAATTACCAGCAGGTCGTTTAAGAGCTGTTTCCTGCTGAAAGCTAATTGCTCCTGTGTAAGTAATTCCTCCAAACTCCCCTTTCCTCCCTTGCAAGTCTGCTGTACAATAAAAGCTACAAGTTGTTTCAATTAAGGCGACTTGTGTGATTTGTGTAGGGCTGTTTTTTTTTGTCTTTTAAATTCCATTTTTATATTAGTTCGCTGAAGTCTGTCTCTTTGTGTTTAACATTCCAAAGTCCGCCACCCCCTCCCAACGCATGTTCCCTTAAACCTTTATCCCCCACCACTTTGGTTTTCGTCCTTCCTCTCTTGAAGGTGCTGTCTCTGTCTGGGATACAGTTCCGCAGATGCCAGCCGCTCTCTGGTACCTCACCCATCTGTTTTTTGTATGCGTCAGCCTGAGTGGTTAGTTTTGGCGGGCTATTGCACCATGGCGGGGGTGGGTATCACAACCGAGCCTGGACTGCGTCCTCGTCCAGCATCCACGCACCCAAGCGTTCCAGCAGGGGCGATCGGGAGCAAGAATCGTAGAATCTTACCGCACGGAAAGAGGCCATTCGGCCCACCGTGCCTGTGCTAGCACTTTGAAAGAGCTATCCAATTCGTCCCACTTCCCTGCTCTTTCCCCATAGCCCTGCAAATTTTTCCTTTTCAAGTATTTATCCAATTCCTTTTTGAAAGTTACCGAGTGGCTCGGTGCCAATTTTTGTCTGATAATTGCACCCGTGAAGCGCCTCGGGACGTTTTGCTATGTTTACGGCGCTATATAAATGCAATTTGTTGTTGTTGTTGAATCTGCTTCCATCACCCCGACAGGCCATGCACGCCAGATCGTAACAACTTGCCGCGTAAAAAAGTTTCTAATCCTCTCGTCTCTGGTTCTTTTAGCAATGACCTTAAACCTGTGTCCTCTGGTTACTGACCCTCCTGCCAGTGGAAACAGATTCTCCTTATTTACTCTATCAGAGTCCTGGCTTGCTTTTTTTCGCTCTCCCCACCCCGGGTGCATTGTGGTCATTAATGCCAGCCCTCATTATCACTCTCACTGAGATCAGTAAACTCGGCATAGTTCGAGGAACAAACCCGTCACCAACTGTTTCACTACAATATAAAACAGACCATAATATGCAGATAGATGCCCTTTGCGTTACTGAGGTGCTTCATTTTCACTAACCACTTTTTTTTTCTTCTAAAATCATACGAGTTGAGATTTCGTCGAAGATATTTGGGAGAGATTTTCCATTTCGGGTGGAATACCACGGGTGGGGAGTGTGCAATTTCCCGATATGTGCTCCCGGAGTGTGCCAGGGTCACCAAAATCTCCCCGCTTTGTGTTTGGGTAATGCCTGACGTTTAGACCACTGGTTGCTGAGGAAGGAGAATTGTCCCTAGGATGAGCTCCACAATCCAGGGCCCCTAGCAGGGAAGCCCCACTTGAAGACAAAGGTTGGAGATGGAGCTACAACGTTGTAGCCCCCCGATTCTTCGACCCAGTGCTCAGGATGTGCCCTCTTGGCCATTACTGCTTGTGCAGCACTTGGTGGCCACTTTTACTGAGTGTCATGATGGAGTTTTGGAAACTGGACGTTTAATAACCAAATTGGCTGGTGATGTGTGTGGCATGGCTTACAAATGGGGAGAAAATGACCGCGCCCTGAGTGAAGGCAGCTCCTTTAGTAGTTAAAGATATGACTCTTATTCTTACTGACCTACATTGGCTCCTGGTTCCCCAATGACTCAAATTGAAACTTCTCGCTCTACTGTTTAAATCCCTGCATGGTCTGGCCGCGCCCCATCTCCATAATCTCCCCTAGCCCCGACAACCCCACCACCAAATTCTCTGTTCCTCTGACTCTGGCCTCATGACCTCCCTTAAAACCCACCTCTTTGATCAAACGTTTAGTCACCCTTCCTAATCTCTCCTTCTTTGGCTCGACTTCTATTTTTCTCATGCCCCTGTGAAGTACGTTGCGACGTTTTTCTACTTTAAAGGCGCTATATAAATGCACATTGTTATTTGCTTAGTATCTGGAATGTCCTTGCTTACTGTATGCATAATTTTGTAGCTCAATTAGCATGGGAAATGTTTATTATCATTTGGTACTTCCCAACAGAAAGATTTGCATTTTTATCGCAAGTTATCATGTCTCTCGGAAATATCTCAAACCACTTGGAATACAATGAAATCATTCGAAATGCAGCGACTATTGATAAGTAGACAAATGTGGCAGCCATTTTGTGTGCATCAAGATCCCACAGAGAGCTACAAGATGTTTTTGATCATGTTGGTTGATGGAAGAATGTTGGCCAAGACACCAGGGGAACTCCCTGTTCTTCTTCGAATAATGCCATGGGATCCACTTGAACAGACAGGCAGGCAGGACCTACCACGACCAGAAATTAGATGCCCCAGGCCTAGTTGAGAATGTTCTGCCGCTGTTTCAAATGAGGTTCAGCATCTTGTCAGTAATTTAGTCCAACCTTTTACCCCTATGGAAGGCCTACTTGAGCTGCATCTGCACTGCTTTTGAGTTGTGGGTCACTTGACACTTTATGAAAGAAGCACAGTGTTCATTAATCTTGGGTGAGTTCATTGATCTCAGTTGGGATTCTTCTGTAGTGTGGTTATCTGAGAACTGGATCACCAGATGAGTGTCGTTATTCTTTTAAGCTTTGCTGTTTTGTATCACATCTTGTTGAACAGGGACTATGCCAGAGGTGGATTGACTGTTTCATAAGGAAATTTTGTTTCTCAATTTCCCTCCCGCTGCTTTTCTGCCCTCCAGTATCTCGCATAAGTGGCTATGAATGCATAAGTGTCAGCGGTGTGTTTTGTGTGTGTGTGAGAGAATAGTGAGCCATTCTATGCTCTAGGCACCTTGACTGACGGCGTTAATGTTGCCATGTGGCTAACTTGCTTGTAGACGAAATTGGGCAAGAAAAGGCCAATTGGCGGCTGCTCTCCCTCGCCCATTCCATAAATGACCTGCCAAAGATGAGTTAAAAGTTGACCTCCAGGTGAAGCCCATATGCAAATGTCAATCTAGACAAGGGTTTGAACTTGGGGAAGTCCATCGGGAGCATTTATCATTGTAGCCAGGGGCCTTCTCTATTATCATTAACCCGAGGATACACTTTAAAATCACCTCCTGATTTTTATTGCAGCAATAAAATTATCTCATTATGTCTGGTTTTCCAGCTGGAATTGCCTTGGTTTGCGAAAGAGTAGAAAACAATTGACAATAAAACAAGAGAGTTTTTTTTACCTGTGGAAAATTCCAGTCATCTGGGGAAACTCTTGTATATTCTATTACACTGGTTCCCAATAGATTGAGTTTAGGTGAAGTGACCAAGTCCTTGAAGTTAGTTTTAAAAAAAAAGCCGATTGGGGGAGCAAAGAGAGAGAGAGAGAAAAGCATAATGAAAGCTTTCTTAACTGTTCGCAACGGAATGCCCCTGGGTCTCTACACTGTAGGGGCAAATAAACAAACTGCAACTGAGGTACTGCATCCCAGACTGTTCTTCCACCATCTAAATAAGGCTGTATGTATGCCTGAGACAGGAAATTGTGTTTCAAATCCTGGCCCAATTGAGGCAAATTTTTGTGTGCCCATTTTCCTTTTCCTTTGCAGACTTTGGAAAAAAAAAATCACCTCAGGCTATCATTTGATTCAGTGCGAATGCAGAAAATGAACGCGTAAATAATTTTCTGTCGGCCTCGACTAGCCTGCAGTGTAGTGGGCTGGCTGATCAACACTGAGTTACCGTGGGATTCGGAAATGATGGTGGGGTGGAGGGTGACTGGAAGATTTCTGATTAAGGTGTTTAAAAGGATTCGATGGGGTAGATACAGAGAAACTATTTCCTCTGGTGGGGGAAATTCAGAACAAGGGGGCATAACCTTAAAATTAGAGCCAGGCCATTTGGGTGCGAAACCACTTTTTCCTGCGGAGTCGTAGAAATCTGGAACTCTCTTCCCCCAAAAGGTTGCGGATGCTGGGGATTAATTGAAATTTTCGAGACTGAGATCGAAGATTTTTGTTGGGTGAGGGTAAAAAGGGATATGGAACCAAGGCGGGTAAATGGAGTTAAGATACAGATCAGCCATGACCTAATTGAATGGTGGAACAGGCTCAAGGGGCTGAATGGCCTGCTCCTGTTCCGATGTTCCATTTAGTTTACGCTACAAATTTTCCCACGTGCTAAGTTCCCAGATTTCAGGGGGCATGGGGAGTCGTTGGATTTCAGTCCCTTCCCTTTGTCACTCTTGCACTCTCTTAGCTTGTTATGGAGCAGCAATGGTGGAACAGGTCGGTTGGCCGTCTAATAGGCTCACTCCAAGTATGAATGTGTTGGTACAGGTGGGAATGAGGTCCAGTGACACTGTGGCCCTGAATTCCCTCAGGGAGTTCTGCTGGGAATCTGGTGGAACGCACCAGGAAACGGCAGAGATCTGGTTTGTGCAGGGAGCAGCCTTGGGGGCAGTCCACTCGTTACACTGGGAGTTCCTGTTTCCCTGGCTCAGTTGGGATCTGGCAGATGACTGGAGGCTGGTATGCTGAGTGAGATAAGGTGTACTGGCCTCCAGATGGGCTCAAGTGGGAATCGTCTTGGATCCCAAAAGCCTGCACGTTTTTTCTTTTTGAAAGAAAAAGATATCCAGATCGACCCCGACCAAGAAGGTGCTGAATGGGACCTGGACAACCTTTCCCCAAGCCCCCCCCCACCCCCAAAAGGTGGGCAAGTGCAGCAATTTCTGCATGCGCAGTCGGGTGCTGGAGATGAGCCAGTAATGGCGGAGGTCCCATGCAGAGTAGGTACCCTCCTGTTGACCCTACAAACTCCAGTGGGCACGATCCCCGTGTAATTGCCAGGATCACAGCCTGTGGATTATTGGTGCCCAAGTATCTGCCACCTTATGGATACCTAGTCCGATACCATGCCGTTTTTAGTTCTGGTCACCTACAATGCACCTATCTCCAGAACCTACCCCTTTGCCCTTTTGACTGACACAAGCCGCTATTTAGGTTTGAACCGCGGCAAATGGGACAACATGGGCTTGTGTTCCGCCTGCTGCTATAAATGGCAGGAACAGTTTGCTTCGAATTGGCATTATCCAGTTATTTTGACCGGTGAAAACAGAGGTTCATTTTATTTTTATTGGGAAACCCAAGTGAAGAACAAAGGTCCAAGGAACAGAGTCTTCATTTTCTTTCAAATTGCTTCTCATCCTCTCCTGAAAGTGTTGACACTTACTTCACGATTGGTGGAGCTCCAGAGGCATTGGCAGCTCGCTGGAACCTTCTCCAGGCTGCTTGACTACGGAGGGCATCACAGCTCAATCTGGTCCTGTTCTCGCACACGTGCCCTTTCCGGCAGGGATTACCAGATAGAGATCAGGAGCAGGACCCCTGGCTGACTTCCCTCACCTCCCTAGCCCAGGAGTGCTGAAGCCATCCAGATGGAACCCGTGGACCTTCCTGGTCTGTACGGCTTAATTCCATACTGAAGAGTGAAGTTATCCACTGAGCCATTGCAGGCAGACCAAAATTGACTGTAACACGGGCCCAGATTGTCCACACTGTTGTCGATTCGAAAGAGGCCAGTCCATGAGTGACCGGTTTGCTGTTGAATATGTAAAAGAAAGAACTTGCATTTGTATAGTGCCTTTCATGACCTCAGGACGTCCCAAAGTGCTATAAAGCCAATGAAGTACTTTTGAAGTGTAGTCACTGTTGTAATGCAGGAAACACAACAGCCAATTTGGTCCCACAATCAGCAGTGTGATAATGACCAGATAATCTGTTTGTGATGTTGGTTGAGGGATAAATATTGGCCAGGTCACCAGGGAGAACTCCCCTGCTCTTCTTCAAAATAGCGCAAAGGGATCTTTTACATCCACCTGAGAGGGCAGATAGGGCCTCAAGTTAACATCTCTTCTGAAAGACGGCACCTCTGACAGTGCAGCACTCCCTCAGTACTGTACTGGGAGTGGTAGTCTGGATTATGTGCTCAAGTCTCTGGAGTGGGACTTTGAACCCATAACCTTCACAATTCAGAGGTGAGAGTGCTACCCACCGAGCCACGTATCTCCATCTGATGCTCTTGCGTGTCAGTGTGATAGTGTGCGAGTCTGCTGGTCTTGAGGCTGATGTGGTTTGATTGACAGGAAGCCTGACTAACCCCGTCACAGGCTAGTGTAATGAAAATCTCAATGTTGCCATGATAGTCGCCGCAGCAACATGCAACGGCTTGATTTCCTGAATCGAAAGCATACTTGTGTTTTTGATTGTGCGCAGATATCTGCATTTCTTTATCGTCCTTTTCATTGTGTCAGCACGGAGTGCTCTCAGATACTCATTCTGTACCATCTGCTCCTGTTGCACTTGCTTGAATTTACCTCCAAAGTGCTCATTAAGGGTGCGTTTGTACCGCAACTTTTCGTGTTGCTGTGAAGCAGTTTCGACTTTGTCGTGATCTGGAGGGGATAATATCACGTCACTTGAACAGAATTTATGATGTGGAGATGCCGGTGATGGACTGGGGTTGACAAATGTAAGGAGTCTTACAACACCAGGTTATAGTCCTGTTATAGACTATAACCTGGTGTTGTAAGATTCCGAACAGAATTTCGACATGAGGTGGGGGAGGACAATTTCAGGGGGTGGGGGGATTGGGCAGACACTAAAGGTGCCGGCGGGGGCCGGGCCCCTTGGAGTTAATTCAACAACAACAACTTGCATTTATATGGCGCCTTTAACGTAGTAAGACTTCCCAAGGTGCTTCACAGGAGCGATTATCAGACAAAATTTGTCACCGAGCCACATAAGGAGATATTAGGACAGGTGACCAAAAGCTTGGTCAAAGAGATAGATTTTAAGGAGTGTCTTAAAGGAGGAGAGTGAGGTGGAGAGGTTTAGGGAGGGAATTCCAGAGTTTGGGGCCTACGTTGCTGAAGGTACGGCCGCCAATGGTGGAGCGATGGAAATCGGGGATGCCAGATTTGGAGGAGCGCAGAGATCTTGGAGGGTTGTAGGGCTGGAGGAGGTTATAGAGATAGGGAGGGGCGAGGGCATGGAGGGATTTGAAAACAAGGATGAGAATTTTAAAATCGAGGCGTTGCCAGACCGGCAGCCAACGTAGGTGAGTGAGTACAGGGGTGATGGGTGAACGGGACTTGGTGTGAGTTAGGATACTGGCAGTAGAGTTTTGGATGAGCTCAAGTTTAAGGGAGGAAGATGGGAGGCTGGCCAGGAGAGCATTGGAATAGTCAAGTCTAGAGGGAACAAAGACATGGATGAGGGTTTCAGTCGCAGATGGACTGAGGAGGCACTTTGAGTGCGTAGATGCTCCTGCCCGCTAAGCAATGTGATACCGGAGGAAATTTAACCCCAAAGAGTTTTCATGTTTATGTACAAAGGGAGGGACAGGGACCTGATCAATGCTGCTGTCCCATCCACACATCACTGACTGTAATCTTTTACAACGCGGTAACAATGTGCCCCACACACACTATTAGCTATTGCTCTGTTGTTTTTATTTTGGATGTTCGTGAGTACGCCAGGAGCAGAGCTGACTTAAAAACCCCAAAACAGCAACACCTTTCAAAGAGGGGGGGGAAAAAACCAAGGGAGGCAGGAGGGTCGGTAACCAGAGGACACAGATTTAAGGTAATTGGCAAAAGAACCAGAGGGGAGATGGGAGTTGTTATGATCTGGAATGTACTGCCTGAAAACATAGTGGAAGCAGATTCAATAATAACTTTCAAAAGGGAATTGGATAAATACTTGAAAAGGAAAATTTTGCAGGGTTATGAAGAAAGAGCAGGGGAGTGGGACTAATTGGATAGCTCTTTCAAAGAGCCGGCACAAGCACGATGGGCCGAATGGCCTCCTTCTGTGCTGTATGATTCTACGAACACATTTATACAGCCAACTAGCTCAGTTTCTCCTTGGATTAAACAGAAAAGCCAATGCTGTTCAGCTGTGGTATTGTCAAAGTTACCTCATAACTCTGCGCAGTGATGCTGTAAGGCCTGGCCTTTCCCCCTCTCCTGGGTATCCAGTATTGACATTTAAAGGCTAGGCCTACGTTATCAGAGTGCTTGGCGAGTCCTGCTCTGCATCAGTAGAAAAGCTTCACACCCAGATGGGACCCTCGCATCTGTTTAGGGGAAGCATTTGCATTCAGTTCTAGACGTCTGAAGGCTGTGATGTCTGCCAAAACCTTTTCCTCTCTGCTGGAAGAAGCCAAACACTTTAAAGAGCAACACATTAATAACGTTACCATTTTATAAATAGCCTTCATCCCCTGTAGGCCTGATATAGTGATGGACACAATAGGGAGCCTATTAAAAATGGGTCAAGCAGGACATGTGGCTACAGTTTCGACAGCTCACTTGTGTCAAAATGGTCAGTCTGTCTTAAAATGGTGGAGGACTTCTCTGTTTTTAATTTAGGTTTAAAAAAAGAACATAGTAGTTAGAAAGAAAGTAGATAATTGCTATTGATCAAATCACCAATGTGATTCCACCACTAACGAATCCTCCTTGAGGCAGATTACTCCTTTAAGGGCAAAGGTCAAATTCTGTATTTTAAAAGAAAACATTTTAAAAAAAATTCCATAACCATGTCTACAGCCTTAAAAACTGACAGCAGAAAATGGTCTTTCTGCCAGCACAACTGTTGTTCAGTGACATCTGAGCCCTATGGTTTGTATCTGGACACCGCAGCAGTTCAGCGGGCAGTGCGAGAACGCCACTCGTGTGTCCCGTGAGGACAGAGAGGGCGGGTGGAGCTCCAGGCCATGGAAATCGCTGCATCAGGTCGAGCTTTCTTCAGCACTGACCTTTTTCAGCTATTGTTGTGCTGTATGATTTACGACGAGTTGTGCTGGATGAGGGTGGGCGTAGAGAGGAAGTAGGTTTGGCATTTTTTTTTTGTTTTTTTGAAAATAGATTGCAATTTGAATTGGACGCTTATCGGCCAATTCAATAAAACTACTATGTACAATAAATGCAATTTGTATAGTAGGATAAGAGCTAGGATTTGAAATATGGCATTTTTGAAGCATACCAACCATTTGGAATGCAATGCAGTGAAACAGTTGGGACAACACTTTGCATCAGCAATGAAGACCTTTCAAGATGCTCTGCACTATTTCTGCATTAGCTCCCTCCCCCTTTAACATGATATCTAGAGGATAATACTGGTTACAGGTACCAATTTATACAGTGAGTAAGAGTGAGTGACTGATTGCATGGGGTCTGTTGTGTCTGGTTATGTCCATGAGTTGTATACATCTGATACAGCATTGATAACCAGAAGAAACAGCACTCATGCAATGAAAGTACTCTACCATCATTCCATTCAAGCTGAGCTTCTTCCATACTTTCCCTCATCCCTCTGATATTTTTTTGTGTATTGCTTATCCGACATTAAGACCAAGATGAGTGAAAGCACCCTCCAGCTTATTGTTGGCAAAACTGAGGTTACTTTTAGGTCCTGTAACACCTTGACTTCAGCTGTGACTCCGTCTTCCTCCCCGGCTGCTGCCTCAGGCTAAACGCAGGGGTACGGAACTTTGATGTACTGCTTGACCCCAAATTCAGCTTCCTTCTCCATATTCAATCCGTCGCCTCTGAAATATCAGCTGCTTCTGCCCCTACCTGTTCCTCTTTGCCACCAAAGCCCTAATCCATTGCCTTTATCGATGGACTTCTCCAATGCTCTTCTGACCGGCCTCCCTGCTTCCACCATCCACAAGCTACAAGTCATCCAAAATGCGATGGCTGTGTTCTCATCCACACGCCCATCAACCCTGTCCTTGATTCATTGGCTTCTCTTGTGGTCGAGACTCAAATTTAAGATTCTGGTCCTCACTTTCAAAACCCTGCACCATCTCGCCGTTCTCTACCTTTGTGATCTTCTCCACCCTATGTCCTCTGACACCGACCTACTTCTGGTTTCCAGCTCCACCATCATTGCCTGCACCTTTAGCTACCTTGTCTCTGCCTTCTGGAACTCTCTACCTCATCATCTCTGCTTTGCCACCTCCCTCCCTGCCTCAAAAGTCTCCTTAAGACCATGCTTTTGGCCGCTAACCAGCTCTCATCCCTTTGTCCCTCCTGCTTGGTGTCGTCTCCTTGTCCAATGCCCTGCAACACACTCTGAGATGTTTCTCTGCACATGAGGAGCATCGACAGAAATGTAAGCTGTTGTTTTATTTAGGTGTTCCCTTCCTTTTGAGGTGAGGCTTGCTCACCACAATCCAGTTCCATGGCTGGGAGTGATGTTGCTATGGAATGTTGTTTGGGCTCCTTGGAGGAGTCAATAGGAATGGGGGGGGGGGGGGGGGGGGGAGGGGGAGGGGAACTGTTCCTTTCATTGTATAAAACCTATGTCTGGCTACTTAAAGAATATTCTGTACGTTTCTCTAATTCAGAAATTTAACCAAAAAATGCTTTGTATATATACACAGTCTGGCATTACCTGATGGATTAGAGAGTAAATGCACAGTCCAGTGTGGTACAAAGTCATACAGAACAGAGAGGTCCTCGGTTCGTACCTCAGTCTGTACTGAGCTAGTTGGTCGCAGTTGGGGCACCGTTCAGTGCCGTTAAGCAATGGAGGGGGTATATTCAGCTTTAGTTTCTACTTCTGGCCATTATCCAGGTGTGTGCGTGTGCATACGCGTGTGTACGTACTATAATCCCCTCCAAGGTCACAGAGTTTGCCAATAGTCGCTGTCCCCTACAACCCTCCGAGATCTCTGCGCTCCTCCACTTCTGGCCTCTTGCGCATCCCCGATTTTAATCGCTCCACCATTGGCGGCCGTGCCTTCAGCTGCCTAGGCCCTAAGCTCTGGAATTCCCTCCCTAAACCTCTCTACCTCTCTCTCCTCCTTTAAGACGCTCCTCAAAATCTACCTCTTTGACCAAGCTTTTGGTCACGTGTCCTAATATCTCCTTATCTGGCTCAGTGTCAAATTTTTGTTTGATAATCGCTCCTGTGAAGCGCCTTGGGACGTTTTACTACGTTAAGGGTGCTGTATAAATGCAAGTTGTTGTCTAGGCTCGCGTGTGGAAAAATGGCCACTTGAGCAAGCTGCTGCCAGTGCTTGTGGAAACATTCCCCAGTGGGAAGTCAGTGTTTTCAGGTGGGGGGGAGGGGGGAAGAACCCATCACTGTCTGCTCACTTAAATGATCCAGAGCCTGTGTTTTCTTTGGAAGCTGCAAGATGCATTTAAGTATAATGAGTGGTAATGAATGTTCCATTTCCCTCTTGACTTCATTGCGCCGCACAGTCAGGTAGAATTCCTTTCTCTCTTTCCGCCACCCTCCCCCCACCCCCCCCCCCCCCCCCAAGGTTGTGTCTGTTGGCACTGTAACCGTGTTGATAAACTGTCAACAGGGACATCTCATGGGATCTCCTGGAGGTAAAGTAATCTACTCTTGTATAAAGCTGTGAATATTTGGGTTGAAAGAGAAATGACATCACCGTTTTACCAGATGGACTCTTTGTAAAACCAGCATTGAGATCTTTAAAACCAGTTAACGTCACTATCTTGCTCTCTTAATGGGGCTTGGAAGGATTTTCTGTTGGGGGGTGGTGGTGGTGGTGTGTGTCTGTGTGTGATAGTCAAATAATCTGAAGGTTAAGTGGAAAATTGGCTCAAACTCTTTCTGATGGAAGGACAAATATTTATGCTTCTGGGTCTGTGCTGAGCGAGCTGATCTCAGACGGGGCTGGGGTTGGAGCCTTCCAATTGGCCTCAGTGCCCTTGGTTAGAGTGGGAATAAATCAGCCAGGGTTCCTTGTCCCTGATTGCTCTCCGGTGACCCCGGCTAGAAAGTGCGCAAACGTGTACATCAGGTGAGAACAGAATCGGGCTGGGATGTGATGCCCTCCCATGTTTAAAGAGCCTGCCAACACTCTGCGTGGGTTCACACATGACGAATGGTCAAGGGGACAGAGGGCTCCATTTTGAAATGGTGGCGGGTTGGCAGTGGGGCGGGGGGGTGAAGGTGCGCGTGGCAAACCCGAATTTAAAAGAAAAACTTACCGTTTCCGATGCGATCGCATCGTAATTGGTGGTGAGTAAAGTTCTCTCCGGGTTTCGCGCCTGGCAGCCGGCCTGATTGACAAGCTAGCTGCCGACAGGAGCTGCAATTCGAGGTGGGAGGGGGGAGGGGAGAAGAGAGAGAGAGAGAGAGAGAGAGGGAGACATTATCTGGTGCTGGAACGGAAGATCGGGGAGGGGGGAGAGAGGGGAAGATCAGGCGGGGGGGGTGAAGAGGGGGAGATCGGAGAGGGAGACATTGGACATCGGAACAGGGTGCAAAGGTAGGTTGATTTTGTGTATTAACTTCATGCAATGGTTTTTTATTTAATTTATTTTGATTCTTTTTGCCTTATCCGGCCCTTCACACCTGGTTTCACCAGGCGTGAATCAGAAGCCGTGGGAAAGCTGCCCGGGTAAGTTTAAAAATTGTTCTAATCACGTAATCTGTCACAGGAAAAATGCCTTAAGTCCCTCAATGAGGTGCATTTGGCTCTTCAACTGTCATCCCGCCGGCTTTAATTGCCAGTGGGACTTCCGGATTTGAGACGCCCACGCGCACACAGGTGCGTCCGTGGAGCACTCTGACGTCGGCGGGTTGGAACCGGGCTCCGAACCCGAATGGGATTTCCCCGATTTTCGGAGCCCCCCACCCCCAATGCACCCGCAATTTTCCGGGAAAATCGAGCCCAGAGTGTCAGTTGAACCTGTACCCCAGCGAGAGGACTGTGAACAAAGGATACTGTGAACTAATGAGATTATGGACTATTAGTGTGTTGGGGACCTACAGATACTGGCCTCACTATATGGACTGATGAGACTATGGACCACTGATCAGTACTGGGGATGAGGTTGTTTAATAATCAGACCTCCCGTGCCAGTACTGCAGCGTGTTACGAGGGCTCCTGCCCTACGGGCAGGATTTTGGAGTGGCACCCTGCTGTTCCTACAGGGAGGGGGTGGGTGTAGGGCCGGCTGGCTGAAGCTTAAATATTTGCAGATTTTCCTCCAATGCTGCTCCCTCGCTGGTCTGACCATATCCAAATGGCAATCGATCTCAAGTGCCAGGCAACGACCATCTCCAACAAGGGAGAGTCTAACCACCTCCCCTTGACATTCAACGGCATTACCATCGCCGAATCCCCCACCATCAACATCCTGGGGGTCACCATTGACCAGAAACTTAACTGGACCAGCCACATAAATACTGTGGCTACAAGAGCAGGTCAGAGGCTGGGTATTCTGCGGCGAGTGACTCACCTCCTGACTCCCCAAAGCCTTTCTACCATCTACAAGGCACAAGTCAGGAGTGTGATGGAATACTCTCCACTTGCCTGGATGAGTGCAGCTCCAACAACACTCAAGAAGCTTGACACCATCCAGGACAAAGCAGCCTACTTGATTGGCACCCCATCCACCACCCTAAACATTCACTCCCTTCACCACTAGTGCACCGTGGCTGCAGTGTGTACCATCCACAGGATGCACTGCAGCAACTCGCCAAGGCTTCTTCAACAGCACCTCCCAAACCCGCGACCTCTACCACCTCGAAGGACAAGAGCAGCAGGCGCATGGGAACAACACCACCTGCACGTTCCCCTCCAAGTCACACACCATCCCGACTTGGAAATATATCGCCGTTCCTTCATCGTCGGTGGGTCAAAATCCTGGAACTCCCTTCCTAACAGCACTGTGGGAGAACCATCACCAGACGGACTGCAGCGGTTCAAGAAGGCGGCTCACCACCACCTTCTCAAGGGCAATTAGGGATGGGCAATAAATGCCGGCCTTGCCAGCGACGCCCACATCCCATGAACGAATAAAAAAATAA
Source organism: Heptranchias perlo (assembly GCF_035084215.1). Taxonomy (NCBI): domain Eukaryota; kingdom Metazoa; phylum Chordata; class Chondrichthyes; order Hexanchiformes; family Hexanchidae; genus Heptranchias; species Heptranchias perlo. Next base: position 18,620 of record NW_027138744.1, read on the forward strand.
TGTGGCCTTGTGGGGCCCACAGCCGCACTTACCGCTAGCCATACAGGGGATAGAACTGGCAGGAGTTTTGGCTGGAGCCCAGGATCCCAGCAGTCCTGCCCGCAATGGTGATGCCATAACGGAGGGAACACAGGCGGATGAAGTGCCCAGCCCCTCCGTTGGAATTTGTTTCAGGAACCAGAAAGGGGGCGGGGCCCCTCCACTCCCAAAATGTCTCCCCCCGCCCCCCTCCAAAATGTCTCCCCCCGCCCCCCTCCAAAATAGGACAATTTCTATGCTTCATAAACCGAAAGAGAAATGGGATGGCTGGGTTTATTTTCTTGAGGTCCTACTTTTTATTCTGGTTTTGATGGTGTCTGTGCAGGAGGCTGACAGAACAATAGCACCAGCATTGAATGGGAGCACCCCTTCACTGCGTGGCCCCCCCCAACTCCCCAACCTGATGTTACTGTTCACTTGACTGATACATTTTGCCCTCAGCTACTTGTTTCATAACTGTAAGATTTCACACTCAGTTGTGGGAATGCCAATATTGGGCACTGTGCCATTGTTTCTCAATCGTCTTTGGGGCTGTGCATGTGGGACACCAGTGTGATTTAATGGTGCTGACTTGGTGTAAACTAAGGCGTTGCCTAGCTCTGATTTAAAAAAAAACACCATGGTCTCAAGTGAAAGGACAGATTAAATTATTCAGAGCCTCCCAATCAGCAGGGACCTGTCCCTCTTAATGGGCAAATCTCTAAGCAAACTGGATCTGCCGTTGGCTTATTGTGTAGCACTAATTAATGGCCTGTACACAGTCTGTGTCCAGTTCACTGCTATAAACCTATATTTAAGTTTAAAAGCAGCACAGAGCTGCTTATTTTGCAGAGGGAGTTTTCACTACTTGTTTTCTGCAGAATAGGAATTATTGTATCTGTGTGGCAGGCTCTAAATGCAACACCCTGTGAGGCTGTTACAGTTCCAAAAAATAGTTTTAACCCTTCCTTTATTGAATAAATGGGAGCTCTGCACAGTTTGTACAATACTAGCAGCGTCTGATGCTTCAGCCCTTACTCTGCTTAACAAGCGGGCTCCTCTGTTTGATGAGCGAGGCCATGGTGAAAGTCCATAAGCAAGGTTCCTCTGACCTTCTGGGCAAGGAGGATATTGGATATCAGGTACAAGGACTGAGCGACCAACACTGAAGTAATGAGAAGTAATGCAGAGTGTTATTGTGAGATTGCAAAGGGCAGAGCACATGTGCTGTATGGTTGAGGATCTGCACTGTTAGGAGGTCATGGAATGGCTCCCAGTTGGAAAGATCATGTGGAAGGACAAACCTGAGTTGATGATGTACAGGAGGAACTGAACGGTAGAGTGACAATCGGCAGACAGTCCAGGGGAGTTGACGAGTGCTGAGACCTTGAGGGGTCTACGTCCAGTCAACTGATTGACTAGACTGGCCTCGTAGGGTTAGAATCCATTGCTTGTGCTTTGAACTCTTGGCCCCTGGAGTAATCCAGAACTGGTTTAGCACAACAAGTATGGCAACTTTTGAAGGATGGAGTATGTCGAAGGAAGATGGCAAGTTGTTGGGATAAATGGTTCAGATAGGGGCTTTTACCAGGAGGGAAGCTGTTGTACTTAATGGCGGTGTGCAAGCCAATTGCTGTCCTTTTTGGAGCTGTTTTTGAGGACTTTTTAAAAGTGATCTTGCTTCTATACTAGAGTGCTGCTAAAAAGATGATGTCAGTCCTGTAACCCAGTGTCATGCAGTTGGGTTGTTTATATGAGGAAATTCCTAACGGGGCCCCTTTTGAAACATTTTTAAGTGGTCATCTTTGGGATTGAATGGAATGGTTTACTTAAAATCATGGCAATGTTTAAACACTGTAAATCAAAATATGCCCTTAATGTCCTTTCATATATTTTTTTGAAAGTCTAACGGTTCCCTCAATACCTCAGTAGGGCAAATGCACCATCAGATTGGTACTGAGTCTCACACACACACACACACACACACACCCATAGTTCCCAGGCTCAGTCTCTGGTCTGTGTTGCATTAACTGATCTCAGCTCGGTCAGCAGTTGAAGAGCGACAATTGGACCTAGTGACCCTGGACTGGGGGAGGGTGGGGTGTGGCCTTAATCAGCCAGGCTTCCTACTCCTCCTGATTGTCACCCAGTGATTCCTGTTGGAAGGTGCTGCTTTTCAAGAGGTTTTAGAGATTGCCCCATTGATATTGCAGACAGCACAGGCAAAACTTTGATGCCACCTTGCTCTCCCATGCAACTGTTTCTTTCCCCCCTACTGTCTGCTCTTTGTTTACTGGCAAGAGAAGATCCTCCTGATGGAGGCAAATAAAAAAACCAAGCCCCAAGACAAAAATGGGTGAAAGCCATTTCTTTTCCTGAATTTTCCCTCTTTATTTTGACGTGAAACTTTTCAACCAATTCTCAAGTCTTGGACTGGACAGAAAGAGGCAAAACTGCCATGAGGAGTCGGCAGGCCCATTTTGAATTAGGCAAGGTTCATGACGGACTCTGCTATGCCCATTTTACTCCCAGAGTGAGCTTGATCCAGTCAAGAGGTTATGTGTTCTTCCATTTCAGTGTATTTTTTTCTCGAAAAAGGCAGATTTATTGTGGGTTGCCAACCCTCCAGGATTGGCCTGGAATCTCCAGGAATTAAAGATTAATCTCCAGGACACTGCTGCGAGCAAAACCCGGGAGAAAAATCATAGGGGCGTTAAAAAAACATGTCTTTGAACGCTTTCATTTATAAAAGTATTGGAGATGGGTAAAAAGACTGTTTGACTGGGCGAGGCGGTTGGAGGCAGGAGGTCATGTGATGAATCCTTCAGGAATATGTCCAACCAGAGTTGGCAATCCCTATATAAGAGTGGCTCCTTAATCCAGGTCCAGGCTTCATTTTGCCCTCCTTGCCACCAGGCCTCGTGTGTTTTTGAGGAAAATGGAGGAAATGTATAATATTTGGAGGCAGTTAAATGGTCAATAGAGGGTCTGGGTACTGAACCCGAACCGACAATCTCTGTGTACTGCACATGACCTCACCACCTCTCCAGTCCGGCTGCAGAAACCAGAGCAAAAAACCACCTGTATGGAGCGGGTTGACACGATTTTTATTGGCATCGTCCTCAAGATAATTTTCTTTCACACAGGAAACCATAAAATAAGGAGTTAGGGGTTCTTCTTGTTAAAATGTCATTCATTTACCTCACTGCGTGCAGGCGTGTCCCACAGCTGGGTTTTTAATGAAACGTTTAGGGTTATCACATGCTAAAATCCTACAGTGCCAGGCCTGAATAGAGGCTGAGAATGAAACTGGTTCCCTGTAGGTCTCCTTCTTGCAGGCTTTTAAAAGCCGAACTTTGCATTATCTAGCTAATTCTTGATTCACATAATTTTTTTCCCCCACTCTTCAGCCTTGCTGGTGTTCTACACTCTGGGCCTCGACCTTTCACCTTGGTTTCTCAAAGGGAAAAAAAAGGGTGATCTTTAAATACTGTAGTTGCCATAAATGGGTGCCTTTGCTTTTGCCTGTTGGGAATTCCATTACTGGGGCTTCTAGTTTCAATAAGGGTTTGTTCATACTAGTGATTGGCAGCGTCATTTGGAGATTGGCACAACCCCTGGAGAAAGGGTGCGACTGGCTAAAAATGGTGCTGGAGAATGGAACATTGTCGTAGTTTGGGCACACCAGCATTCCCAGGTCAGATCCACCACCAATGCAGAATAAAGTTCCTACCGTCTGCCCTGACGATGTGCCTTGGCCCCAGCCCCAACGGAGCACCTCCTACTCCACCAATGCAACATTGCAACATTTCCCATTCTCCACACCAGCCATCCCGTGCTTCGCTTGAGTGACATTGCTAATGTTAGTGCCAATTTATGGGACAGTTTTGTGCTGTGGGTTGGCACTGCCAAAACTCACTTCAGATAGGGCGCGTAGTGAGCAGAGCGTAAAGACTTTTGTCCCATCGGTCAGGGCTCGGTTCAAACCTGAGTCCCAGGAGTGAAGGCCCCAGTATACTGAATCACAAAGCCACTCAGTCTCCCAGATGGGATTTATTCGAACATGGTACTAATCACTTTAAGTGAGGTAACTTCACCTGCTTCAGAAAAAGAAGGGGCTGAACATAAGACCTCAGACAGGGTCTACAAATCAACGTGAGGAGGAGGGTGGGGTAAGGGAGGATTGGTGTAGGCCTCTCAGCCCTCCTAGTCAATTTTGACCCTAATATGCCTGATGAAAGCTCGCCACAATCGACCTGCTCATCGACAGCAGAAGGCCACGTGGTATTTCTTCATTTTTAAATGTAATATTTCCCTCCAGTAAAGGTCGTGTGACCAGGCTTCCTCAGCAGATGTTACCCCTATTGGTGCTCGAAATCTCTTCGTCCTGTCGAGGCACCTGATCAGCTGATGCTGCAGCCTGGGATGTGGGGGAGAGAGAGAGGCCAGCACTGGTGGTATACAAAATATGTGGTAGAGAATCTCGATGCCAGCTTCAGAAATTCTCTGAAATCTATTGCACACAAGAGGTGATTGTTGATAATGTCCTGCTTGCATTGTGCACTTTTTTTTTGGAACAAAAAACCCATTGTGGGCCTTGCAGTATATGGCCAGAAAACGGCACAATATACTTTTTAAAGAAATCACGGTTTCCATCTCTTTCACTTCTCTAACATCAGCTGTAGTTGGTCCCACTGAGGCAGGAAACCGGATATAAAAAGGGCAAAACTCACTTGATTTCAAATCCAAATTTGTTTTGTGTTTTTCTAACCCCCTCCTCCTCCTCCCATCCCCCTTCAGTATTCCAGCCTTTAACCCTTTGAGTATTAACGGCGTGTCTCAGCCTTCAAAAGCACACGTCTGCTGCCCCAGAAGCTCGACACGACAGACGTCTGGGGACTGAGAGCACAATAATAAAACAACCCGAGAGAGAGAGAGAGAGACCTGCAGAACTTTGGAGGCTTTGATTAACTGTGAAAATTCAATCTTTTTGAAATTCTGTATGCCTGGAGTTGACTGTGTTGCTCTTTTAACTGCAGACTGCACGTAGTGGGAATTCAGCTGGCCAGACACTCCGACTAATGCATTGTACAGATGGGTTTGTGTAGAGTTCAAGTGGGGGGGTTTGCGGTTTCTGTGGTACAGTGACATTTACTTTGCAGTCAGTGAACTGGCCTATTCGTTTTTAATGTAGGATTTGTGCCCTTTAGATTGGGGATGACCAACCTTGGGGAGCTGGGGGCCACATGCATGCGTCAAAACCGTTTACTGGGCCGCATATCATTCCGCACCAGTGCATGACTGCCTTCCACACATTTTGTGTATTCATTCACGATCTACTCATATATATGTGGATGATGTTGCGATTATGACTGAAAACCAGCATTACCCCCCCCGCCCCCCGAACTTGAAATCCTCAGATAATTGTAGCACCTTTATTGCCATCCTTACTGAGTTTAGCTAACTCAGCATGGGCCAGGGATTGAACCTGGCACCTCTCCTATGTGAGGCAGGAGTTTCTGGTGCAAAATGGCTGCCCAATTTGCCCAGATAACAAGAGTGACTGACTGCACTTCAAAAGTAACTCGTTGGGGGGTAATTTTGACTTTCGGTGATGGTGTCAACCGGATGATAGTGAATTGGCCGCCCGTTACTCACTCCGCCCGATTTTTCCCTTTCATTGAGCCAATTCACACCATCACCCAAAGGTAAAATGACTCCCAACATTGAGCCGTGTTGGTGGGATACCAATACACATCCAAGGCTTCTTACAATAGAAGTACACCATGTAGTGTATTTACCTACTGAGGCGCTGGGCAGTCGATTAGGCCTTTTGTTTTTGGGGTAAGCCATGGAACAGACCAATCTCGAGTGTTGGATTAGTGACTGCTAACTACTTCAGAAGGAAAGTTAGCCAGCGGCCAGTGTGGACCTAACAGCTGAATCTTCCCCAGGACTCGCTTGAAGCTTTTCTTCATTGCTGTGTGATGTGGAGGAGTGCGTACGAAAGGGTAAGCGGGAGCAGTGGCCATGTTGAAATCCCATCAGTGAAGAATGGCCTCTGGGGGGAGATCATTTCTCGGTAAGAAAATCTGATGGATACACTTGAGGGTTTAGGCTGAAATGAGGGAGGAGGAAACGAGGCAAAAATAAAAGGTGTACACGCATGTGTGCGATATATCGACACACACACATATATACACACACATCACGGACTGGTTCTGAAGCTTTGAACCCCCTCGTGGTGCCTCGTTCTATTAGCCAGATACTTCTACCTCGTTTTTGACAGGTTTAAGCTGCAAGTGAGGTCGGTGTGAGACGAGGCTTGCAGTTTTCAACTCTTGTTTAGGCTACGCTGAAACTTCTGCTCCAAAGGGCAGAGCCAAAGGAGTTGAGATATTTGTAGTTTATTTAGGAAGCACTTTGGAAAAATGAATATTCCGCAGATTGTTCCATTTGTGTAATTGTACCTCATCCAATTGAGTGTCAAATTTATGCAGGGGTTACGCAATGGGTGATCAGCTTATTCTGGAAGATGCAAAGGAAATTCATCCTTCGAAAAAAGTAGGAGAAGGGGTTTGGGGTGGGGGGAGATGTTCAGCTGTGTTGCTTGCTCACAAGTTTGGACACAGAAAGTAATGACAATGATCAGAAATCCAGCTACATAGTGAGGAATAAAAGGTTATATTGCCACTTTTGTATTGATGCGAAACGGTTTTCGGCGAACATCAACAAAAGAATGGCAGTCTAACGCAGGAGATTACCGTGCCTTCTAAAGGCCTGAGATGTGAGACCTTTTCCAGGAGGCCATCGCACACAGGTTGGAGCTTTCAAAGAGTTTCAGTATAACTCCCGCCTGAAATGACTGAGGGGTAATTTTGACCTTTTGTCGACCGTGTGAAATGTGCGACATCAGCTCGGCCGCCCATTAAACATGTCTCCCTATTTTCGTTCCCGTTGGAAACCGGCCAATATCGCGTATTGCTTTAAGACAAAGTTGCAAATTGTGTTGCAGGATAATACGAACATTAAGGCCATTCCTTTGACTTTGCCTCCAATGACCCCAGGATGTGCCAACTTATGCCACCTCCCCACTGAGTGTACCGCAGTAGATGCTTTAAAGGGACAGGCCAGGTTAAACGCTGCTTCATCTTAACAGCTCAACAGGACAACTGTGCTGCAGGATCCCAGACAACCCGTGAGCAATGCCACGGGAGAACAGCTAGTTCTATTTTTTTTTAAAGGCAATACTGGTGAAAGATAAACGGGTCTAATTCTTTCATCTCAAGGATGGCGAGAGGGGTTTCGAAAGGCTGTACAAACCATTCGAGCTATGTCCTTGTACCAGAAGACTATTGGGGTTGCCTTGAATGAATGGCTGCCATAAAATGTCCGCTGCCATCAGGGCCCATATTGCTCATTTGAGTGTGCATGGTAATCTCTTTAGCCCCCTCATAAATTGAACTACTAATCCCATGTGTCTAGTAGGGCATATTGGAAAATGGGCAGCGTGCCCATGACTTTCTGAAGTGCACTGGTGGCGGGCAAGGCACTCTCAAAATTTTGGCCCTTAGTCTCCTCTTTTGTTTCATTTAAGGCTCCTTTATGTCATAAGTTGGGTATTGCTGGCTTTGCTGTGTAAAATTGTAATCAGCGACTCTGAATATCCTTCAATTTAACTGATAAATGGGTCTGGGTGGCAGAGTGTGTTTAAAATACTGGCTTTTCACCCTCGCCAGCTGGCTTTCAATCCATACCAGATGGCTGTTAACAGTTATAAGTGGAAGGAGTTTCAGTTGGCATCCATTCCCAAGAATAAAACTGCTCTTCCTGCAATTGGCACCATCTGGGGGAGGGGAACTTTGTTCATTGGTGCAGTAAGAGCCCAACAGTTTGTCTGAACCAGTGCCAACCAGAATTGTGCTCTTCAGAAAGAAGAATGGGCATTAGGCCTCTTCAGGTGGTGCACTGTATACCAGTGTGTGACTGAGCACAAGGGTCTCCAGGATACATTGCCAACGGATTGTTTAGTCAGATACGTGAAACTGTGAGACTCTGGTGCCTGGCAAATGCTCTACGAGTGGCAACTTTTTCCTCCTTCCCTCCGCCCATCAGCAATGATATTCTGGTTCTATTTTCTTGTGACAATCAATTGTTGCTAATATGTCAGCTTGGCTCAGTTGGTGGCGCTCTCACCTCTGAGTCAGAAGGTCATGGGTTCAAGTCCCACTCCAGGGATTCAAACACATAATCTCGATCGGTACAGTACTGAGGTAAGCACTGCACAGTTGGATGTGTCGCCTTTCAGATGAGACATTAAACCAATTCCCTGTTTAGGTAGACGAAAAAGATGCTGCAAAATTGTTTGTAGAAGAGCAGGGGAAGTGTCCTGGCTAACGTTCCTCCCTCAATCAACACCTCCAAAGAGAGATGAGCTGGTCATTTATCTCATTGCTGTTTGCGGGACCTTGCTGTGTGCAAATTGGCTGCTGCATTACAGCAATAACTACACTCCAAAAGTAATTATTTGGCTATGAAGTGCGTTGAGATGTCCTGAGGATGTGAAAGTCGCTATATAAATGCAAGTTTGTTCTTTTTATTGTTCACTTGCAATATAGGGTGTAACTGCGGCCAGCCGGGTTTACAAATGGGGGAGGGTATCGCGCAATATTTCTTTGCCTTTTTACAGGTGGCTGCCTTTAAGATGTTGTTACAGTTTATGCGAGGCAGATTTGTTGCCCTGGCTGAGTGGGCGGCTGCACTACATGGTGTGGTGCTGAGGCACACAGGTAGGGAGGGCCTCACCCTCCATCCCGGGTATGAATTGAGTCAGGTGGCTGATGGGGAAGGATAAAACATCAGCCAGGATTCCCGAACCTAATCGCCATTTATTAGTGGCACAAACTTCAAGGGAAGGCATGTGATTCGGGGCTCACTAACGCTTTTAAAGGGGAACTGGTACAATCTCTGTTAAGAGGGACTGAGGATTAGAGAGATATTTGACAATGCTACTTTGATTTTTTTTTCCCCAGGGACTTCAGGGAAGGAAATTAATGTCCCCTACAGTGGTTGATCAACCAATGGTGTGGAAGGGAAGCCCATGATAGAATAATCATACAGGACTCTGGATGGAGCAGGACTGATGGGCTGAATGGCTTTTTCTTGGGTTATGCAATGAGGCGTAAGGGTGGATTTCTAGAGTGGACAGGAAGGATCAGGGTCAAACTCGCACATGAGAAGTCACCATTTGGGTGGGGTAGCAGGATTCAGGAGAGCTGGGGAGGAAGTTGGAAATAAAAATTGAATTTCATGTTGCGTGGCAGTTGTGATTTGACTTTTAGTGAAGATGTACGCGAAGAATGTACATCATTTTGACTGCATCTAACGCACTGGTGTGTTCTCAAGTGGGACTAATGTTAATCCAAAGATTGTGGAGTGTTATAATCAATGGGTTACTTAGTTCACTAATCTGTTGTTAAGTCCTTGTGACCTTTCAGTCCAGGGCTGTTGCTGATTGCTCCTGTTAAGTTACATCATATTTGCCCTCTCTCCATCACATGCATTTTTGTAACGTTCCTCTATCATTCAGTGCACAAGTGCGCACACCCACACCTTTACCTGCCTTTACAGTCATGATCAGCACTGTTTCTGGTTCTGATTTCTGGGGTTAGCTACGGTGATGCTCATGTCTCCCTGCGCTCTAGGTTCTTTAAAAGAAAAAAAGAAAGAACTTGCATTAATATCGTACCTTTCACGGTCTCAGGATGTCCCAAAACGCTTCACAGCCAATTATGTACAAATCTTTGCAAACCTTTGGTTTCCTAAGTCTTACTACAGTTGTACAGGGCTTTAGTGAGACCTCACCTGGAGTACTGTGTACAGTTTTGGTCTCCTTATCTAAGGAAGGATATACTCGCCTTAGAGGCGGTGCAACAAAGGTTCACTGGATTGATTCCTGGGATGAGAGGGTTGTCCTGTGAGGAGAGATTGAGTAGAATGGGCCTATACTCTCTGGAGTTTAGAAGAATGAGAGGTGATCTCATTGAAACATACAAGATTATGAGGGAGCTTGACAGGGTAGATGCTGTGAGATTGATTCCCCTGACTAGAGAGTCTAGAACTAGAGGGCATAGTCGCAGGATATGGGGTCGGCCATTTAAGACTGAGATGAGGAGGAATTTCTTCACTCAGGGTTGTGAATCTTTGGAATTCTCTACCCCAGAGGGCTGTGGATGCTCAGTCATTGAATATATTCAAGACTGAGATCGATAGATTTTTAGACTCTAGAGGAATCAAGGGATATAGGGATCAGGCAGGAAAGTGGAGTTGAGGTCAAAGATCAGCCATGATCTATTGAATGGTGGAGCAGGCTCGAGGGGCCGTATGGCCTACTCCTGCTCCCATTTCTTATGTTCCCTCTGTTCTGGCCCAGCGCCCCTTCTCCCTGTTCTACCCAATAATGTCTTAGTCAAGGGAAAGTTTGTGGCACAAGGGACCGAATGAGTGAATTAAATTGGGTTTAGGGGAGAAGGAAAAAGGTGAGAGAAACAGTCCTCCTCTCAGTTGGAGGCATCTTTATGTTGGTTTTCACCAGTGCAGTGGATGGGTTGCATTGCAGGAGCAACGTACTTTGGGTACAAAATGCTTGTTGGACAATAGGCCCAAAAGCACCTGAAGTATAATTATTTATACTCCTGACCAGGCATATAGGAAACTGAGCCACACAACACAGCAGTGTGACTTTTGCTTCTGAAAGTAGCGTTGTGAGAGGGTGGCTAGATGCCAAATATACGAATCAATCAACAGTTTGAGGGTGAAATTTCTCCGGTCAATAATTTTAGCAAAAAAAAGTCGACGTGAACACACAGAATGGGATTCATCATTTTATACTCACGCTGACTTTGTTGGTAAGATTATCAGCAGAATTTCAAAATATTAAACTAGATTTCTTCAGAATAGTGAAATGTGACTGGGGGAAAGAAGAAACACTTGCATTTATAGAGCACCTTATCACATCTCCGAGCTTTGCGTACTATGACTTACTCTGAAGTGCAATCACTGTCGTTATGTGGGCAAATGTGGCACACAACAAGATCCCACCAGCAGCAATGAGATAAATGACCAAGTTAATCTGCTTTATGATGTTTGAGGGATGAATGTTGGTCAGGACACCGGGAGAATTCCCTGCTCCTTGAATAATTCCATGGGATCTTTAACGTCCACCTCAACAGGCAGACGGGGCCTCGGTTTAACATCTCATCCGAAGGACGGCACCTCCGACAATGCAGCACTCCCTTGGTACTGCACTGGATGTCGGCCTAGATTGTGACTGAATTCCGATTCAGAGTTATATCTGTCCAAGCATAACATGTCTTGATCAAACTATTTAGACGTTTGTTAGATATCAGCTGTGTAAACCAGAGGCTCCCTTTGTATTAAAGATACTTCTGCTTCTTATTCTTTCAAACTGCGATTTCTTCAAAATGAAGCCTTTAAAATTGCATAGCTGAACTGTGGCCAGTCGTGTAAACAATTGAAAATTCAAAAATCTTTGCTGTCAACAACATTTCAGACACACAGAACAACAAACCCACAAGTCTGGAATGGTGAGTGAGAATATTTGTAAGAATCTGTCCCAAATTTTGTACTCTATATTAATATTTTGGCCTTTGTGCTTCTCAAAGTGATTGGGAATTGGAAACCCTTTTACAGTTTTGCACCCGATGTTGTCACCAAACACTCCCCATCGTCTGGTATTGCGCAGTTCAGATAAAACTCCCTCTACATTGTTCTAACACTGTGCCTTAATCCCAACCTCAAACCAGTATCCTCACAGTGTGAAATTTCCAGGGCCCACACCAGCCGGTCTTTCTCATCTCTCTGATCTTGCCAGTTTAATGTCATATGGTTCTGAATTATAAGCAGCTTTTTAAACTGTGTGGCTAAATCCAATAGGAAATAACTGCAAGTATCCTTTCAATGTGTTAGCATGGCTGATCAATGCCTTATATAGGGCCTGTTTCGCTTTATAATCAAATGTGCTTGAGATGTGTCTGTGATGGGCTATATTTGGAATACATGAGCAATCTTGGGCACTCTGTCCTCAAAAGGGCAATGATGCATTGGAGAGAGTTCAGAGACGAGGGACCAGGATGATTCTGGGGTGTAAAATGCTACGGTAGAAGAGAAGCTCACGGAATTGTACTGATGGGACACGGGCTTTAAATGACTGACTGACTCGGACTGTTGCGGCCAATCTCTGCGCCCCTCCCCCGCCTGTAGAAGCTCCGCCCCCGCCCAGGATGTGTCAGGTTTCCATTATAGTGCAAACCAAGCCCTTATTTCCAGTACTATGTCCTGGGAGGAAAGAGTTTCCCAAAAATATTATGTTGAGTGATCCTATTGGTTCCCCTTCCCCTCCTAGCAATTATTTTATTGGTGGTTTTCATTTGCCCCTTTCCATTGGTACAATTCCCCACCTATTCATTTGCGGTTGTTGATGCTTTATGAAATCGAGCCAATCAGGATTCAAGTGTGATACACAGATTTGCATATGCAGCGCCTGAGGTGTGACACTCAAGCGCGAGGGACTAAATGCTCGACAGACGCACTAGACCTGTGTGTATGTGTGTGCATGTTCCCAGGGAGTAATGTTCACACATGACCTCCGAGCACAGCTTTCTATTTACTCTGGATGGTGCCACTGCTCCTAATTAGGCCTGTTGGAGGTCAGAGACCCACCATTCCCGTTGTTAAAAGGGAGGGAATCTGGCTCCGTGGGGTTAGTGTTAAGTAGAGATGTTAACCACGTGTGTGCCAAACTCCCAATTCTGAGATGATTCCAGCATAATTGTGTAGAACACCAAACACTGACTGGATGCCCCTGTTGAAAGTCAGTAAAAATGTTGGATCCTTTATTGGGGATCTGAATCTTTTCTTTTGGTGCCAGTGAAGTGTTTGCAATGATGGTTCCTGAGGTGCGCTTCTCGCTCAGCTGGCCGCAAGCTGAACGGGAAACTCGTGAGACTTGCTACGACTGGCCGCAAGCTGAACGCAAAAGTCCTGAGACTTGCTACGACTGGTAGCCTGTAGGACTCGCTGAAATGATTTGCAGCTGGCTGTGCACGAGCCGTGTTTCTGGAACTGGCAGCGCCAACACCCCATTGATTGATTGCCACTCCATATAAAAGCGTTGCCTATTGCCACTCATGGAGATTGTACAGTAATATTACCCTTTGCTGAACACCTTACCAATGAGTTTGCTGAGGCTCTCATTCATCATTGAAGCTGTAAAGATTTTCAAAGCACTTGGTGACTCCCACCATCAACATCCTGGGAGTCACCATTGACCAGAAACTTAACTGGATCATCCATATAAATACTGTGGCTACAAGGGCAGGTCAGAGGTTGAGTATTCTGTGGCGAGTGACTCACCTCCTGACTCCCCAAAGCCTTTCCACCATCTACAAGGCACAAGTCAGGAGTGTGATGGAATACTCTCCACTTGCCTGGATGAGTGCAGCTCCAACAACACTCAAGAAGCTCGACACCATCCAGGACAAAGCAGCCCGCTTGATTGGCACCCCATCCACCACCCTAAACATTCACTCCCTTCACCACCGGCGCACCGTGGCTGCAGTGTGTACCATCCACAGGATGCACTGCAGCAACTCGCCAAGGCTTCTTCGACAGCACCTCCCAAACCCACGAGCTCTACCACCTAGAAGGACAAGGGCAGCAGGCACATGGGAACAACACCACCTGCACGTTCCCCTTCAAGTCACACACCATCCCGACTTGGAAATATATCGCCGTTCCTTCATCGTCGCTGGGTCAAAATCCTGGAACCCCCTTCCTAACAGCACTGTGGGAGAACCTTCACCACACGGACTGCAGCGGTTCAAGAAGGCGGCTCACCACCACCTTCTCGAGGGCAATTAGGGATGGGCAATAAATGCCGGCCTCGCCAGCGACGCCCACATCCCGTGAACGAATAAAAAATTAAACTGCAGATTGGGAGCATATTACGTAGACATATTAGTGAGACTTTCTCCACATACTGAGGAGATTTGAATAATAACCATTTCAGTTGGTTCGAACCAGTTCACAAACACGTCTCAAATTTGAGTCAAAGTATTGAATTTTGTTTTGATTGAGCAACCTGTTCAAGGGGAAACAGTCAAAGTGCGGGATACCAGCAAGGTAGAAATGAGAAGAAGAGATAAATGGAGAAGTACTGGTTAGGAGAGGCCAAGGTTGGGTTTGAAAAGCTTGTAGATTGTCGAAGGAAAGGGAGACTGAGGGAGGAGTTCCACAGTTTTGAGGTCCTGGGAAAGAATGAGTTAAGAGACAGGATAATCTCCACACGGTGAAGATGCAGGGAGGAAAAGGGTGTGTAAGGATGTCCTATTTGCAGCTGAAGAGGAACAAGGGAGGAAAGTTCAAAGGAGCACTGACCAAAGTAGTGTTGATAAAATAGGGAATGGTAAGAGGCTGTGATGGAGAGTGAGCGGTTGGAGGGTAAAGGTGAGAGAAGGATCGGCTATCAGATGACGAGCCTTGTATATATGACCAAGGGATGCTATAGAAATGTTACAATACTTAAATAGCAACCTGCTGGTAAAATTATGGAGCTGTGACTTCAGTGATGAATCATTACAATGCACCTGCTTCCTGCATGATCCTCCTAGAGTAGCTTTTTTGATGAGGTTTTTGCTTTTGAATTGTATGCCAGTATATTCTGCAGTTTTTAGGAAAGGTAAAGAAAGAACTTGCATTGATATAGCGCCTTTCACAGCCTCAGGAGGTCCAAAAGCACTTTACAGCCAATGAAGTACTTTAGAAGTGTAGTCACTGTTGTAATGTAGGAAACACAGCAGCCAATTTGCGCACAGCAAGATCCCACAAACAGCAACGTGATAATGAGTAGATAATCTGTTTTTAGTGATGTTGGTTGAGGGATAAATATGGGCCAGGACACTGAAGAACTGCTTCAAAATAGTGCCATGGGATCTTTCACATCCACCTGAGAGGGCAGATAAGGCCTCATCTGAAAGACAGTACCTCTGACAGTGTAGCACTTCCTCAGTAGTGCTCCAGTCTACTAGAGTTGGACTTGAACCCACAACCTTCTGATTCTGAGGCAAGAGTGCTACCCACTGAGCCACAAATATATAGCTAAGTTTTACATAGTGGTAGTTGTGTGAAGCCTGTCCCCTCTCCCCCCCTCCCCCTCCCCCCTCCTCCTCACCCACTCCCACTGGCTCAGTTGCTGAAGACCTCACTTTCCCAATAACAAAATTCAGACGCCACAGGTATGTTTAAGAGCCAGAGTGTCGCAGATGCATAAAACATGGCCATTTGATGACAGATTAGCAGTTTTTTTGGGTACCACCTACATTGTTAAACAGTTTATGCATTTTTAGTGCAAGATGTGGCGTCTGGTCATGTCCCATGCATAATTCTAATCAGTCGACGTTTCAATATGGTGGGACAGCGGGGAGCTTGAGGCACTTTGGGACGTTCTAAAAATAGATTCGGTTGCGAACTTCAAAGCCCCTCACTTGATTGAACGTCGCAAATGGGGAGATTGGGCAAGTGTCAGATGGCATCTGGTGCGAACACTAATCCTTTGATACTCCAGTGTGTTCCCTCTCCCCCTCTCACGCTAAACCCCAAAATGTCTGTGTGATTTTGCAGACGGCACAACAGGACTGCAGAAAGATATCAACAGAAAAAGGGACAGTGTCGGGATCCAGAATTTACAGGCAATTTGCTCACAGTCTGAGCTTGGGGATCATTTTTTCTTTAATTTTCTACAGCTGCGTTTTTGTTTTCTTTGGCTGCTCCCCTCAAATTTCTTTCATTTCTTTTTATTATTTTTTTTAAAACAAGACTACTGTGCTGTCTGGGCTCTGCTCTGTTAAAGCTGCAGCATTAGATAACCTGGACTTAAGCTTTTGAGAAAAAAAAAGTTAATGCCACACCTCAGCGCTATTTTTGTTTTAAAATCCTCCTGTAAACCCGAAAGCAATCATTCGCCATGAAACAGTAAAAATGTCATTTAGTCTGATTTACAAATGCCGGAAGATCTTTAACACATTGCGGGGAGGCCTGTTAAGACTCTACATTGGTGTGTGTGGGAGTCCGAATAACAGCTAAAAATGTAGGAGTTTAGTAATGCTCCTGTTGTAAAATATTGGCCTCTCCAGAGCGCCTGAGTTTGAATTCCTGTTTTTACAGTTGAGGAACTATTCCCCAGGTGTTCTCGTGGAGCAGTGTGCTGGAATAGCAATGCCCCCTGTGATATATCCCTCTGTGCAGCCTCCTCCCCAGTCATGTTTCTTCCTGTTGTTGATCCGATCGAGGGGTGGAGACCCGTAATTGCCATTGCTGAACAGAAGGGAATCTGGCTTCGATCTTTTAGTTGTAACCATGGCCTTGACCAAAGCTCGCAAGCCCCAGGAAAATGTGGGTCCCCTTTAACTCCAAGTCTCTGGAGGCCACGTCATATATAATATTGGGGTGCTGCCAACAGTGGGAGGTCTGTGTGTCTGCCATCATTGGCCATAGATAAACATTTGCACAGGCTCAGCAGGAAACTGCATGCCCTCTTGGTCTGGGAAGGGACATTGCCTGAAAAGTGAATTAAAATAAGGAGCAGGGAGATGGGGAAATAAACCTTAGTCGGGTGGGTTTCACCTGGTTCAGTGGATGAATCACTTTGCAGGATTGATACACTATGGGTACGAAAGGCCCATGTGCATTGATCAAACATGATTTACATACACGTGATCAGGCATTTGTGTAGGGCATTGAATCAAGCAACAAAGTACTGTGGTTTTTACCTCTGATAGTAGCACTTACCACTTTGTTATGGCTGTATTATGCACTCTTGTTGGAGTAGGGAACAAAGCTGGTTGAAGCAGGGAATGACAGCTAGTTCCTTCCAATCATAATGTTGAATCACGATCGATCTTTGGATAGCCAATTTATGAGGCAGAGAAGTCAAACCTTCAGTGCTCCATCTGAATATCCGTATGCCTTTGGTGTCATGAATGTTGAAAAATACGGTTCCTTTAAATCATTGCCCCTTTAAATCTCATGGTTTCCAGGAAGTAGTTAAATACAAGAAATGTAGTTCTGTTCAGGGTCTTGCATGGAATTGCATAGAATTTACAGTACAGAAACAGGCCATTCGGCCCAACAGGTCCATGCCGGTGTTTATGCTCCACACAAGCCTCCTCCCACCCAACTTCATCTCACCCTATCAGCATATCCTTCTATTCCTTT
>NW_027138745.1:2500-10000 GCF_035084215.1 Heptranchias perlo
TCACCTTCCATCGCCAGAGAGAGACCCCAACATTACTCCCCGTCCATCGCCAGAGAGACCCCAACATTACTCACCATCCATCGCCCGAGAGACCCCAACATTACTCACCTTCCATCGCCAGAGAGACCCCGACATTACTCACCTTCCATCGCCAGAGAGAGACCCCAACATTACTCCCCGTCCATCGCCAGAGAGACCCCAACATTACTCACCTTCCATCGCCAGAGAGACCCCAACATTACTCACCTTCCATCGCCTGAGAGAGACCCCAACATTACTCCCCGTCCATCGCCAGAGAGACCCAACATTACTCCCCGTCCATCGCCAGAGAGACCCCAACATTACTCACCTTCCATCGCCAGAGAGAGACCCCAACATTACTCCCCGTCCATCGCCAGAGAGACCCCAACATTACTCACCTTCCATCGCCAGAGAGAGACCCCAACATTACTCCCCGTCCATCGCCAGAGAGACCCCAACATTACTCCCCGTCCATCGCCAGAGAGACCCCAACATTACTCACCTTCCATCGCCAGAGAGAGACCCCAACATTACTCCCCGTCCATCGCCAGAGAGACCCCAACATTACTCCCCGTCCATCGCCAGAGAGACCCCAACATTACTCACCTTCCATCGCCAGAGAGAGACCCCAACATTACTCCCCGTCCATCGCCAGAGAGACCCCAACATTACTCACCATCCATCGCCCGAGAGACCCCAACATTACTCACCTTCCATCGCCAGAGAGACCCCGACATTACTCACCTTCCATCGCCAGAGAGAGACCCCAACATTACTCCCCGTCCATCGCCAGAGAGACCCCAACATTACTCACCTTCCATCGCCAGAGAGACCCCAACATTACTCACCTTCCATCGCCTGAGAGAGACCCCAACATTACTCCCCGTCCATCGCCAGAGAGACCCCAACATTACTCCCCGTCCATCGCCAGAGAGACCCCAACATTACTCACCTTCCATCGCCAGAGAGAGACCCCAACATTACTCCCCGTCCATCGCCAGAGAGACCCCAACATTACTCACCTTCCATCGCCAGAGAGAGACCCCAACATTACTCCCCGTCCATCGCCAGAGAGACCCCAACATTACTCCCCGTCCATCGCCAGAGAGACCCCAACATTACTCACCTTCCATCGCCAGAGAGAGACCCCAACATTACTCCCCGTCCATCGCCAGAGAGACCCCAACATTACTCACCATCCATCGCCCGAGAGACCCCAACATTACTCACCTTCCATCGCCAGAGAGACCCCGACATTACTCACCTTCCATCGCCAGAGAGAGACCCCAACATTACTCCCCGTCCATCGCCAGAGAGACCCCAACATTACTCACCTTCCATCGCCAGAGAGACCCCAACATTACTCACCATCCATCGCCAGAGAGAGACCCCAACATTACTCCCCGTCCATCGCCAGAGAGACCCCAACATCACTCACCTTCCATCGCCAGAGAGAGACCCCAATATTTCTCCCGTCCAACGCCAGAGAGACCCCAACATTACTCCCCGTCCATCGCCAGAGAGAGACCCCAACATTACTCACTGTCCATCGCCCGAGAGACCCCAACATTACTCCCCGTCCATCGCCAGAGAGACCCCAACATTACTCACCTTCCATCGCCAGAGAGAGACCCCAACATTACTCACCTTCCATCGCCAGAGAGAGACCCCAACATTACTCACCGTCCATCGCCAGAGAGAGACCCCAACATTACTCAGCGTCCATCGATAGAGAGACCCCAACATTACTCACCGTCCATCGCCAGAGAGAGACCCCAACATTACTCACCGTCCATCGCCAGAGAGAGACCCCAACATTACTCAGCGTCCATCGATAGAGAGAGACCCCAACATTACTCACCGTCCATCGATAGAGAGAGACCCCAACATTACTCACCGTCCATCGCCAGAGAGACCCCAACATTACTCACCATCCATCGCCAGAGAGAGACCCCAACATTACTCACCTTCCATCGCCAGAGAGACCCCGACATTACTCACCTTCCATCGCCAGAGAGAGACCCCAACATTACTCCCCGTCCATCGCCAGAGAGACCCCAACATTACTCACCTTCCATCGCCAGAGAGACCCCAACATTACTCACCTTCCATCGCCAGAGAGAGACCCCAACATTACTCCCCGTCCATCGCCAGACAGACCCCAACATTACTCCCCGTCCATCGCCAGAGAGACCCCAACATTACTCACCTTCCATCGCCAGAGAGAGACCCCAACATTACTCCCCGTCCATCGCCAGAGAGACCCCAACATTACTCACCTTCCATCGCCAGAGAGAGACCCCAACATTACTCCCCGTCCATCGCCAGAGAGACCCCAACATTACTCCCCGTCCATCGCCAGAGAGACCCCAACATTACTCACCTTCCATCGCCAGAGAGAGACCCCAACATTACTCCCCGTCCATCGCCAGAGAGACCCCAACATTACTCACCATCCATCGCCCGAGAGACCCCAACATTACTCACCTTCCATCGCCAGAGAGACCCCGACATTACTCACCTTCCATCGCCAGAGAGAGACCCCAACATTACTCCCCGTCCATCGCCAGAGAGACCCCAACATTACTCACCTTCCATCGCCAGAGAGACCCCAACATTACTCACCTTCCATCGCCAGAGAGAGACCCCAACATTACTCCCCGTCCATCGCCAGAGAGACCCCAACATTACTCACCTTCCATCGCCAGAGAGAGACCCCAACATTACTCCCCGTCCAACGCCAGAGAGACCCCAACATTACTCCCCGTCCATCGCCAGAGAGAGACCCCAACATTACTCACTGTCCATCGCCCGAGAGACCCCAACATTACTCCCCGTCCATCGCCAGAGAGACCCCAACATTACTCACCTTCCATCGCCAGAGAGAGACCCCAACATTACTCACCTTCCATCGCCAGAGAGAGACCCCAACATTACTCACCGTCCATCGCCAGAGAGAGACCCCAACATTACTCAGCGTCCATCGATAGAGAGACCCCAACATTACTCACCGTCCATCGCCAGAGAGAGACCCCAACATTACTCACCGTCCATCGCCAGAGAGAGACCCCAACATTACTCAGCGTCCATCGATAGAGAGAGACCCCAACATTACTCACCGTCCATCGATAGAGAGAGACCCCAACATTACTCACCATCCATCGCCAGAGAGAGACCCCAACATTACTCACCGTCCATCGATAGAGAGAGACCCCAACATTACTCACCGTCCATCGATAGAGAGAGACCCCAACATTACTCACCGTCCATCGCCCGAGAGGGAGAGACCCCAACATTACTCCCCGTCCATCGCCAGAGAGACCCCAACATTACTCACCATCCATCGCCAGAGAGACCCCAACATTACTCACCATCCATCGCCAGAGAGAGACCCCAACATTACTCACCGTCCATCGATAGAGAGAGACCCCAACATTACTCACCGTCCATCGATAGAGAGAGACCCCAACATTACTCACCGTCCATCGCCCGAGAGGGAGAGACCCCAACATTACTCCCCGTCCATCGCCAGAGAGACCCCAACATTACTCCCCGTCCATCGCCAGAGAGAGACCCCAACATTACTCCCCGTCCATCGCCCGAGAGGGAGAGATCCCAACATTACTCCCCGTCCATCGCCCGAGAGGGAGAGACCCCAACATTACTCCCCGTCCATCGCCAGAGAGAGACCCCAACATTACTCACCATCCATCGCCCCAGAGACCCCAACATTACTCACCGTCCATCGCCAGAGAGAGACCCCAACATTACTCACCGTCCATCGCCAGAGAGAGACCCCAACATTACTCACCGTCCATCGCCAGAGAGAGACCCCAACATTACTCCCCGTCCATCGCCAGAGAGAGACCCCAACATTACTCACCGTCCATCGCCAGAGAGAGACCCCAACATTACTCACCGTCCATCGCCAGAGAGAGACCCCAACATTACTCACCGTCCATCGATAGAGAGAGACCCCAACATTACTCACCTTCCATCGCCATAGAGAGAGACCCCAACATTACTCACCGTCCATCGCCAGAGAGAGACCCCAACATTACTCACCGTCCATCGATAGAGAGAGACCCCAACATTACTCACCTTCCATCGCCATAGAGAGAGACCCCAACATTACTCCCCGTCCATCGCCCGAGAGGGAGAGACCCCAACATTACTCCCCGTCCATCGCCCGAGAGGGAGAGACCCCAACATTACTCCCCGTCCATCGCCAGAGAGAGACCCCAACATTACTCACCATCCATCGCCCCAGAGACCCCAACATTACTCACCGTCCATCGCCATAGAGAGAGACCCCAACATTACTCACCTTCCATCGCCATAGAGAGAGACCCCAACATTACTCACCGTCCATCGCCCGAGAGGGAGAGACCCCAACATTACTCACCGTCCATCGATAGAGAGGGAGAGACCCCAACATTACTCCCCGTCCATCGCCAGAGAGAGAGACCCCAACATTACTCCCCGTCCATCGCCAGAGAGACCCCAACATTACTCACCTTCCATCGCCAGAGAGACCCCAACATTACTCACCTTCCATCGCCAGAGAGAGACCCCAACATTACTCCCGTCCATCGCCAGAGAGACCCCAACATTACTCCCCATCCATCGCCAGAGAGACCCCAACATTACTCACCTTCCATCGCCAGAGAGAGACCCCAACATTACTCCCCGTCCATCGCCAGAGAGACCCCAACATTACTCACCTTCCATCGCCAGAGAGAGACCCCAACATTACTCCCCGTCCATCGCCAGAGAGACCCCAACATTACTCACCATCCATCGCCCGAGAGACCCCAACATTACTCACCTTCCATCGCCAGAGAGACCCCGACATTACTCACCTTCCATCGCCAGAGAGAGACCCCAACATTACTCCCCGTCCATCGCCAGAGAGACCCCAACATTACTCACCTTCCATCGCCAGAGAGACCCCAACATTACTCACCTTCCATCGCCAGAGAGAGACCCCAACATTACTCCCCGTCCATCGCCAGAGAGACCCCAACATTACTCCCCGTCCATCGCCAGAGAGACCCCAACATTACTCACCTTCCATCGCCAGAGAGAGACCCCAACATTACTCCCCGTCCATCGCCAGAGAGACCCCAACATTACTCACCATCCATCGCCCGAGAGACCCCAACATTACTCACCTTCCATCGCCAGAGAGACCCCGACATTACTCACCTTCCATCGCCAGAGAGAGACCCCAACATTACTCCCCGTCCATCGCCAGAGAGACCCCAACATTACTCACCTTCCATCGCCAGAGAGACCCCAACATTACTCACCTTCCATCGCCAGAGAGAGACCCCAACATTACTCCCCGTCCATCGCCAGAGAGACCCCAACATTACTCACCTTCCATCGCCAGAGAGAGACCCCAACATTACTCCCCGTCCAACGCCAGAGAGACCCCAACATTACTCCCCGTCCATCGCCAGAGAGAGACCCCAACATTACTCACTGTCCATCGCCCGAGAGACCCCAACATTACTCCCCGTCCATCGCCAGAGAGACCCCAACATTACTCACCTTCCATCGCCAGAGAGAGACCCCAACATTACTCACCGTCCATCGCCAGAGAGAGACCCCAACATTACTCACCGTCCATCGCCAGAGAGAGACCCCAACATTACTCAGCGTCCATCGATAGAGAGAGACCCCAACATTACTCACCGTCCATCGATAGAGAGAGACCCCAACGTTACTCACCGTCCATCGATAGAGAGAGACCCCAACATTACTCACCATCCATCGCCAGAGAGAGACCCCAACATTACTCACCGTCCATCGATAGAGAGAGACCCCAACATTACTCACCGTCCATCGATAGAGAGAGACCCCAACATTACTCACCGTCCATCGCCCGAGAGGGAGAGACCCCAACATTACTCCCCGTCCATCGCCAGAGAGACCCCAACATTACTCACCATCCATCGCCAGAGAGACCCCAACATTACTCACCGTCCATCGATAGAGAGAGACCCCAACATTACTCACCGTCCATCGATAGAGAGAGACCCCAACATTACTCACCGTCCATCGCCCGAGAGGGAGAGACCCCAACATTACTCCCCGTCCATCGCCAGAGAGACCCCAACATTACTCCCCGTCCATCGCCAGAGAGAGACCCCAACATTACTCCCCGTCCATCGCCCGAGAGGGAGAGATCCCAACATTACTCCCCGTCCATCGCCCGAGAGGGAGAGACCCCAACATTACTCCCCGTCCATCGCCAGAGAGAGACCCCAACATTACTCACCATCCATCGCCCCAGAGACCCCAACATTACTCACCGTCCATCGCCAGAGAGAGACCCCAACATTACTCACCGTCCATCGCCAGAGAGAGACCCCAACATTACTCACCGTCCATCGCCAGAGAGAGACCCCAACATTACTCCCCGTCCATCGCCAGAGAGAGACCCCAACATTACTCACCGTCCATCGCCAGAGAGAGACCCCAACATTACTCACCGTCCATCGCCAGAGAGAGACCCCAACATTACTCACCGTCCATCGATAGAGAGAGACCCCAACATTACTCACCTTCCATCGCCATAGAGAGAGACCCCAACATTACTCACCGTCCATCGCCAGAGAGAGAGACCCCAACATTTCTCCCCGTCCATCGCCCGAGAGGGAGAGACCCCAACATTACTCCCCGTCCATCGCCCGAGAGGGAGAGACCCCAACATTACTCCCCGTCCATCGCCAGAGGGAGACCCCAACATTACTCACCATCCATCGCCCCAGAGACCCCAACATTACTCACCGTCCATCGCCATAGAGAGAGACCCCAACATTACTCACCTTCCATCGCCATAGAGAGAGACCCCAACATTACTCACCGTCCATCGCCCGAGAGGGAGAGACCCCAACATTACTCACCGTCCATCGATAGAGAGGGAGAGACCCCAACATTACTCCCCGTCCATCGCCAGAGAGAGAGACCCCAACATTACTCACCGTCCATCGCCAGAGAGAGAGACCCCAACATTACTCACCTTCCATCGCCATAGAGAAAGACCCCAACATTACTCACCGTCCATCGCCCGAGAGGGAGAGACCCCAACATTACTCACCGTCCATCGCCAGAGAGAGACCCCAACATTACTCACCGTCCATCGCCCGAGAGGGAGAGACCCTCCCCGCCCTTCTCCCAACCAATATGTGGGTTCACAGGGGCTCTGGAATCGGGGAGAGGCAGACCCGAGCGGAGAGTTGGGGAGGGGGTTTGGGGAGGGGTGGGACCACTCCTTACCGTGGTCTTCTCCAGGCAGTGCAGGAGGTGGTGGTGTTGCTGCTCGAAGGCCGAGCGGTTTTTGGCGAGCAAGGGTCGTCCATCGGAATCACGGTCCTGGGGAGAACGAGAGAGAGAGAGAGAATTAACCCAATCCGATCTCACCCAATACCGGGCGTGGGTGTCACCCCCGGGCTCAGTGGGTCTCATCCT
>NW_027138745.1:15000-35864 GCF_035084215.1 Heptranchias perlo
ACTGTAAGTGTGTGGAACTATAAGTGTGTGGAACTGTAAGTGTGTGGAACTATACGTGTGTGGAACTGTAAGTGTGTGGAATTATAAGTGTGTGGAACTATAAGTGTGTGGAACTATACGTGTGTGGAACTGTAAGTGTGTGGAACTATAAGTGTGTGGAACTATACGTGTGTGGAACTATACATGTGTGAAACTTTAATGTGTGGAACTATACGTGTGTGGAACTATACGTGTGTGGAACTCTACGTGTGTAGAACTATACGTGTGTGGAACTATAAGTGTGTGGAACTATACGTGTGTGGAACTATACGTGTGTGGAACTATAAGTATGTGGAACTATACGTGTGTGGAACTATACGTGTGTGGAACTATAAGTGTGTGGAACTCTACGTGTGTAGAACTATACGTGTGTGGAACTATATGTGTGTGGAACTATAAGTGTGTGAAACTTTACGTGTGTGGAACTATACGTGTGTGGAACTATACGTGTGTGAAACTTTAAGTGTGTGGAACTATAAGTGTGTGGAACTATACGTGTGTGAACTTTTAGTGTGTGGAACTATACGTGTGTGGAACTATACGTGCGTGGAACTATACGTGTGTGGAACTATACGTGTGTGGAACTTTTAGTGTGTGGAACTATACGTGTGTGGAACTCTACGTGTGTGGAACTATAAGTGTGTGGAACTATACGTGTGTAGAACTATACGTGTGTGGAAACTATACGTGTGTGGAACTATAAGTGTGTGGAACTATACGTGTGTAGAACTATTACGTGTGTGGAACTATACGTGTGTGGAACTATACGTGTGTGGAACTTTTAGTGTGTGGAACTATACGTGTGTGGAACTATAAGTGTGTGGAACTATACGTGTGTGGAACTATACGTGCGTGGAACTATACGTGTGTGGAACTATACGTGTGTGGAACTATACGTGCGTGGAACTATACGTGTGTGGAACTATACGTGTGTGGAACTATAAGTGTGTGGAACTATACGTGTGTGGAACTATACGTGCGTGGAACTATACGTGTGTGGAACTATACGTGTGTGGAACTATACGTGTGTGGAACTTTTTAGTGTGTGGAACTATACGTGTGTGGAACTATACGTGTGTGGAACTATACGTGTGTGGAACTATACGTGTGTGGAACTATACGTGCGTGGAACTATACGTGTGTGGAACTATACGTGTGTGGAACTTTTAGTGTGTGGAACTATAAGTGTGTGGAACTATACGTGTGTGGAACTATACGTGTGTGGAACTTTTAGTGTGTGGAACTATAAGTGTGTGGAACTATACGTGTGTGGAACTTTTAGTGTGTGGAACTATACGTGTGTGGAACTTTTAGTGTGTGGAACTTTTAGTGTGTAGAACTATAAGTGTGTGGAACTATAAGTGTGTGGAACTATACGTGTGTGGAACTATAAGTGTGTGGAACTATATCGTGAACTCAAGTGTGTGGAACTATACGTGTGTGGAACTATAAGTGTGTGGAACTATACGTGTGTGGAACTTTTAAGTTGTGTGGAACTATATGTGTGTGGAACTATACGTGTGTGGAACTATACGTGTGTGGAACTATAAGTGTGTGGAACTATACGTGTGTGGAACTATAAGTATGTGGAACTATACGTGTGTGGAACTATACGTGTGTGGAACTATAAGTGTGTGGAACTATAAGTGTGTGGAACTATACGTGTGTGGAACTATAAGTGTGTGGAACTATACGTGTGTGGAACTTTTAGTGTGTGGAAACTATATGTGTGTGGAACTATACGTGTGTGGAACTATACGTGTGTGGAACTATAAGTGTGTGGAACTATACGTGTGTGGAACTAAAAGTATGTGGAACTATACGTGTGTGGAACTATAAGTGTGTGGAACTATACGTGTGTGGAACTATAAGTATGTGGAACTATACGTGTGTGGAACTGTAAGTGTGTGGAACTATACGAGTGTGGAACTATAAGTATGTGGAACTATACGTGTGTGGAACTGTAAGTGTGTGGAACTATAAGTGTGTGGAACTATACGTGTGAGGAATTGTGAGATACCAGATTGAGTCCACCGTTCTCCTTGTACTTCAGGAACGCGTTGGTGGTCCCAGATTTTGCGAGTTCGAATCCTGGCCATTCGGACTTTCTGGGGAATAAAAGGAAGAGAGGTTGGTGAACATAACTCACTGTGAGGGGCTGTCGGCTTTACATCAAAAAAGATAGTAACACAGGGCGCTGGGGGAGAGGGGTTACTGAGTGACAGTGTGAGGGAGAGGGATTAACATCAGACACTCCCAGGGCAGGTACAGCAGGGTTAGATACAGAGTAAAGCTCACTCTACACCGTCCCATCAAACACTCCCAGGCAGGTACAGGGTTAGATACAGAGTAAAGCGCCCTCTACACTGTCCCATCAAACACTCCCAGGGCAGGTACAGCACGGGTGAGATGCAGAGTAAAGCTCCACTCTACACTGTCCCATCAAACACTCCCAGGGCAGGTACAGGGTTAGAAACAGAGTAACGCTCCTCTACACTGTCCCATCAAACACTCCCAGGGGCAGGTACAGGGTTAGATGCAGAGTAAAGCTCCCTCTACACCGTCCCATCAAACACTCCCAGGGGCAGGTACAGGGTTAGATACAGAGTAAAGCTCCCTCTACACTGTCCCATCAAACACTCCCAGGGCAGGTACAGGATTAGATACAGAGTAAAGCTCCCTCTACACTGTCCCATCAAACACTCCCAGGGCAGGTACAGCACGGGTGAGATGCAGAGTAAAGCTCCCTCTACACTGTCCCATCAAACACTCCCAGGGCAGGTACAGGGTTAGAAACAGAGTAACGCTCCCTCCTACACTGTCCCATCAAAACACTCCCAGGGGCAGAGTACAGGGTTAGATACAGAGTAAAGCTCCCTCCACACTGTCCCATCAAACACTCCCAGGGCAGGTACAGGGTTAGATACAGAGTAAAGCTCCCTCTACACTGTCCCATCAAACACTCTCAGGGCAGGTACAGGGTTAGAAACAGAGTAAAGCTCCCTCTACACTGTCCCATCAAACACTCCCCAGGGCAGGTTACAGGGTTAGATACAGTAGTAAAGCTCCCTCCACACTGTCCCATCAAACACTCCCAGGGCAGGTAGAGCACGGGTTAGATTCAGAGTAAAGCTCCCTCTACACTGTCCCATCAAACACTCCCAGGGCAGGTACAGGGTTAGAAACAGAGTAAAGCTCCCTCCTACACTGTCCCATCAAACACTCTCCAGGGCAGGTAGAGCAGGGTTAGATGCAGAGTAAAGCTCCCTCTACACTGTCCCATCAAACACTCTCAGGCAGGTACAGGGGTTAGAAACAGAGTAAAGCTCCCTCTACACTGTCCCATCAAACACTCCCAGGGCAGATACAGGGTCTAGAAACAGAGTAAAGCTCCCCTCCTTACCACCTGTCCCATCAAACACTCCCAGGGCAGGTACAGGTTAGATACAGAGTAAAGCTCCCTCTACACTGTCCCATCAAACACTCTCCAGGGGCAGGTACAGGGTTAGAAACAGAGTAAAGCTCCCTCTACACTGTCCCATCAAACACTCCCAGGGCAGGTACAGGGTTAGATACAGAGTAAAGCTCCTCTACACTGTCCCATCAAACACTCCCAGGGCAGGTACCACGGGTTAGATACAGAGTAAAGCTCCCTCTACACTGTCCCATCAAACACTCCCAGGGCAGGTACAGCACGGTTGAGATACAGAGTAAAGCTCCTCTACACTGTCCCATCAAACACTCCCAGGGCAGGTACAGCAGGGTTAGATACAGAGTAAAGCTCCCTCTACACTGTCCCATCAAACACTCCCAGGGCAGGTACAGGGTTAGATACAGAGTAAAGCTCCCTCTACACTGTCCCATCAAACACTCCCAGGGCAGGTACAGGGTTAGATACAGAGTAAAAGCTCCCTCTACACTGTCCCATCAAACACTCCCAGGGCAGGTACAGGTTAGATACAGAGTAAAGCTCCCTCTACACTGTCCCATCAAACACTCCCAGGGCAGGTACAGGGTTAGATACAGAGTAAAGCTCCTCTACACTGTCCCATCAAACACTCCCAGGGCAGGTACAGGGGTTAGATACAGAGTAAAAGCTCCCCTCTACACACTGTCCCCATCAAACACTCCCAGGGCAGGTACAGGGTTAGATACAGAGTAAAGCTCCCTCTACACCTGTCCCATCAAACACTCCCAGGGCAGGTACAGGGTTAGATACAGAGTAAAGCTCCCTCTACACTGTCCCATCAAACACTCCCCAGGGCAGGTACAGGGTTAGATACGAGTAAAGCTCCCTCTACAACCCTCCTGTCCCAGGGTGATTCTGTGTTGGGGGCAGAGGCCCTTTTGGAGTTGGAGAGAGGAGGCCCTCGGCCGCACTCCTTGTCGGACCCTTGCTCCCTGTGGAGGGTCTCGTCCCCCTGCCCGCATCCCACCCCCCTCAGGCTGCACTGAGGTCCCGGGGACGGGGGGATGAGTTTCTGTCACAACACACCAGCACCCTCCTCCCCCACTCAGTCGGAGGAAAGGGCAAAGGTCAGAGGGCAGAGAGGGAGTGGGAGGGAGAGAGAGGGGGAGTGGGGGGTGAGGGGGAATTGGGAAGTGGAGAGGGTTGGAGGTGGGAGGGGAGGGGGGAGAGGGGAGGGGGGAGAGGGGAGAGGGGTGGAGGGTTTGAGTGGAAGTGGGAGGGGGTGGGGCGGGGAGGGGAAGGAGAGGAGGATGGGGAGCAGGGAAGGGGAGGGGGAGGGGGGAGTGGGAGATGGGGAGGAGGGGGATGGTGAGGGGAACGGAAGGGGAGGAGGCGGAGGGGGAGGGGAAGGCGGAGGGGGAGGGGGAGGCGGAGGGGGGAGGGGCGATGGGGAGGAGGGGTATGGCGAGGGGGAGGCGGAGGGGGAGGCGGAGGGGCGGTGGAGAGGAGGGGGATGGCGAGGGGAGGCGGAGGGGGGAGGGGCGATGAGATGAGGGGGATGGCGAGGGGGAGGCGGAGGGGGAGGCGGAGGGGCGGTGGAGAGGAGGGGGATGGCGAGGGGGAGGCGGAGGGGGGAGGGGCGGTGGATAGGAGGGGGATGGCGAGGGGGAGGCGGAGGGGGGAGGGGCGGTGGATAGGAGGGGGATGGCGAGGGGGAGGCGGAGGGGGGAGGGGCGGTGGATAGGAGGGGGATGGCGAGGGGGAGGCGGAGGGGGAGGCGGAGGGGCGGTGGAGAGGAGGGGGATGGCGAGGGGGAGGCGGAGGGGGGAGGGGCGATGGGGAGGAGGGGGATGGCGAGGGGGAGGCGGAGGGGGGAGGGGCGATGGGGAGGAGGGGGATGGCGAGGGGGATGCGGAGGGGGGAGGGGCGATCCTACCTGCTGGGCCTTCATCTTGTCCGCCCGCTGGTTCTGATGGTAGATTCGGCTGAAGTTGGAGACGATGACTGGGACAGGGAGAGCGATGACAAGAACCCCACTCAGAGAACAGATGGAGCCAAAGATCTTGCCAGCAATGGTGCCTGGAACCATATCACCATAACTGGAACAATAACAGCAAACTGTATTCATAACAGGCCTGAAACAGACTAAACGTCCTGAGGCCCTTCACAGGAGCGTAGATCAGAGCCCGAGATAAGGAGATATTAGGACAGGTGACCAAAAGCTCGGTCAAAGAGGGAGGTTTTAAGGAGCGTCTTAAAGGAGGGGAGAGAGGCGGAGAGGTTTAGGGAGGGAATTCCAGAGCTTCGGGCCGAGGCAGCTGAAGGCACGGCCGCCAATGGTGGAGCGATGGAAATCGGGGGATGGACAAGAGGCCGGAATTGGAGGAGCGCAGAGATCTGGGAGGGTCGGAGGGGCTGGAGGAGGTTACAGAGATAGGGAGGTGGGGGGGAGCGCGAAGGCCAGGAAGGGTTTTAATTGAATGACAGTACAGGCGCGAGGGACTGAATGGCCTCCTCCTGTTGCTATGTTTCCCAGATAAAGGTGACTCCATGCCCCCTTTAATCTGCTGGTTCGAACAGGTCTCGATGTGCTGACAGACGATTGCTCGAAAGCAGGAAGCAGAGATGACTTAAATTCTATTCCCAGATTCTGCATCGGGACTTCAACGAACAGCAAACACGAACAGATGAGCTCGAGAAAGGAGTCGGGGACCTGCAAACACTCCCTGTGCCTCGGTGAAACGGGAATTTGGGAGGAGTTCGAGTTGGTGCAGTATGGCCCTACCGCCAGGAGAGGGTGGTGTTGGACAGGGAACCCATCTTAAAGGGGACAGGACCCCCCCCAAGTCCGAAACCCCTCTCACCACCTCAGACGTCCCAAAACAATTTACACCCAATGAGGTACTTTTCGAAGTGTGGTCACTGTTGTAATGTGGGAAACGCAGCAGCCAATCTGCGCACAGCAAGATCCCACAAACAGCAATGTGATAAGGAGCAGATCATCTGTTTTTAAGTGATGTTGGTTAAGGGATAAATATTGGCCTCAGGACCCCGGGGAGAACTCCCCCTGCTCTTCTTCCAATAGTGGCCGTGGGATCTTTTACATCCACCTGAGAGGGGCAGACGGGGGCCTCGGTTTAATGTCTCATTTGAAAGACGGCACCTCAGACAGTGCGGCGCTCCCTCAGTACCGACCCTCCGACAGTGCGGCGCTCCCTCAGTACCGCCCCTCCGACAGTGCGGCGCTCCCTCAGCACCGACCCTCCGACAGTGCGGCGCTCCCTCAGTACCGACCCTCCGACAGTGTGGCGCTCCCTCAGTACTGACCCTCCGACAGTGCGGCGCTCCCTCAGTACCGACCCTCCGACAGTGCGGCGCTCCCTCAGTACTGACCCTCCGACAGTGCGGCGCTCCCTCAGTACTGACCCTCCGACAGTGTGAGGCTCCCTCAGTGCTGACCCTCCTTTATTGCCGAGAGTCTCAGGCCCCACTCTGAGCTGCGATGGGCACAGCCCCTCTCCCCCCCTCTCCCCGACCATCTCCAAGCCTTGCTCGACATTGCCTGCAGCCTCTGACAGCAGCTGGTGTAGGGAGGGCAGAGCAACACTCGAACAGATAACAGCTGCTGTCCAGTGTTAAATCAGAATAGTCCGACACCAGCAGATGGCAAAGACGTCAACTGAGAATCAGGCTTGTAAAAAGAAAGATGCAGAAAGCCTGCAGTGTAGAGGGAGGCTTTACTCTGTATCTAACCCTGTACCTGCCCTGGGAGTGTTTGATGGGACAGTGTAGAGGGAGCTTTACTCTGTATCTAACCCTGTACCTGCCCTGGGAGTGTTTGATGGGACAGTGTAGAGGGAGCTTTACTCTGTATCTAACCCTGTACCTGCCCTGGGAGTGTTTGATGGGACAGTGTAGAGGGAGCTTTACTCTGTATCTAACCCTGTACCTGCCCTGGGAGTGTTTGATGGGACAGTGTAGAGGGAGCTTTACTCTGTATCTAACCCTGTACCTGACCCTGGGAGTGTTTGATGGGACAGTGTAGAGGGAGCTTTACTCTGTATCTAACCCTGTACCTGCCCTGGGAGTGTTTGATGGGACAGTGTAGAGGGAGCTTTACTCTGTATCTAACCCTGTACCTGCCCTGGGAGTGTTTGATGGGACAGTGTGGAGGGAGCTTTACTCTGTATCTAACCCTGTACCTGCCCTGGGAGTGTTTGACGGGACAGTGTAGAGGGAGCTTTACTCTGTATCTAACCCTGTACCTGCCCTGGGAGTGTTTGATGGGACAGTGTAGAGGGAGCTTTACTCTGTATCTAACCCTGTACCTGCCCTGGGAGTGTTTGATGGGACAGTGTAGAGGGAGCTTTACTCTGTATCTAACCCTGTACCTGCCCTGGGAGTGTTTGATGGGACAGTGTAGAGGGAGCTTTACTCTGTATCTAACCCTGTACCTGCCCTAGGAGTGTTTGATGGGACAGTGTAGAGGGAGCTTTACTCTGTATCTCACCCTGTACCTGCCCTGGGAGTGTTTGATGGGACAGTGTAGAGGGAGCTTTACTCTGTATCTAACCCTGTACCTGCCCTGGGAGTGTTTGATGAGACAGTGTAGAGGGAGCTTTACTCTGTATCTAACCCTGTACCTGCCCTGGGAGTGTTTGATGGGACAGTGTAGAGGGAGCTTTACTCTGTATCTAACCCTGTACCTGCCCTGGGAGTGTTTGATGGGACAGTGTAGAGGGAGCTTTACTCTGTATCTAACCCTGTACCTGCCCTGGGAGTGTTTGATGGGACAGTGTGGAGGGGCACCCATCACCTTGATGTGCATAGAATTCACATCAAAATAAAATAAAGATCTACAAACAGGACTGGGTGTATGAAAGGGTTAATCACCAGTATTGGGATCTTGCTGATCAGTGACCCAGAGCGGACATGAAGGGAGAGAAGTGGGAGAGAGAGAGGGGAGTCAGAGAGAGAGAGAGGTGGGGAGAGGGGGGGGAGAGAGGGGGAGAGAGCGAGAAAGAGAAGGGGAGGGAGAGAAAGAGAGAGAGAGAGGCAGTGAGCGGGGTAGAGAGAGGGGGAGAGAGAGAGAGAGAGAGGGGTAAATCACAAAAGAAGTGAATGTTCCAGATTTGTCAGGGGGAGGGGGAGAGTGTGGTATGTCTGTTGTTCGAGGGATTGTCAGGATCTGTCAGTAGGGTCAACACACCTGCTCTCAACTCAACTGCAAGCTCACCCTTTTCGGAATTAAATCAGTCTGTGTGTCTGTCTGTGTGTGTGTGTGTGTGTGTCTGTGTGAGTGTCTGTCTGTGTCAGTAACTGTGTGTCTGTGTGAGTGTCTGTCTGTGTCTGTGTGTCTCTGTGAGTGTCTGTCTGTGTCTGTGTGTCTCTGAGAGTGTCTGTCTGTGTGTCTGTGTCTGTCTGTATCTGTGTCAGTGACTGTGTGTTTGTGTGTGTCTCTGTCTGTGCGTTTGTGTCTGTGTGTCTGTGTCAGTGTCTGTGTGTCTGTGTGTCTCTGTGAGTGTCTGTCTGTGTCTGTGTGTCTCTGTGAGTGTCTGTCTGTGTGTCTGTGTCTGTCTGTCTCTGAGTGTCTGTGTGTCTGTCTGTGTGTCTGTGTCTGTCTGTGTCTCTGAGTGTCTGTGTGTGTCTCTGTGTGTCTCTGTGAGTGTCTGTCTGTGTGTCTGTGTCTGTCTGTATCTGTGTCAGTGACTGTGTGTTTGTGTGTGTCTCTGTCTGTGCGTTTGTGTCTGTGTGTCTGTGTCAGTGTCTGTGTGAGTGTCTGTCTGTGTCTGTGTGTCTCTGTGAGTGTCTGTGTGTCTGTGTGTCTCTGTGAGTGTCTGTGTGTCTGTGTGTGTCTCTGTGTGTCTCTGTGAGTGTCTGTCTGTCTGTGTATCTCTGTGAGTGTCTGTCTGTGTCTGTGTGTGTCTGTGTGTGTCTCTGTGAGTGTCTGTCTGTGTCTGTGTGTCTGTGTGTGTCTCTGTGAGTGTGTGTCTGTGTGTCTGTGTCTGTGTGTCTGTGTCTCACTGCAGTGTCCCTGCTCCCTCTCACTCTGCCTTCTCAGCAGCCCCTGGTTTATGATCTGTTCACTTTCTGGATTTACTGTCTCGCTGACAAAATGGTCGTTGTGTGACAGACGAATCATTCACTTCTGGGCCGTGTGGAGTTGATGGGACACAGCGCTCGGGGGGTGGGAGTGATCTCAGGCCACAATCTGTGTACGTCCTCCTGCTCCACCTCTTCCTCCGCTCTCTCCACCCTCGCTCCCTCATCCCACTCCTTCTCTTGCCCCTCAACCCACAGGTCAGTGAGAGTCAGCTGATTCAGCTCAGGGAGGCTCAGCAACTGGGGTCTGGGGAACTGAGGAACAGGAGGAGGCCATTCAGCCCCTCGAGCCTATCCCAGGCTAGATTCCAGTCTGTAACTCACTCCCGGTATCTGTTATTCTATATATAAACCCCCCGAACCCCTCGATTAGATTCCAGTCTGTAACTCACTCCCGGGTATCTGTTATTCTATATATAAACCCCCCGAACCCCTCGATTAGATTCCAGTCTGTAACTCACTCCCGGTATCTGTTATTCTATATATAAACCCCCCCGAACCCCTCGATTAGATTCCAGTCTGTAACTCACTCCCAGGTATCTGTTATTCTATATATAAACCCCCCGAACCCCTCGATTAGATTCCAGCCTGTAACTCACTCCCGGGTATCTGTTATTCTATATATAAACCCCCCCCCGAACCCCTCGATTAGATTCCAGTCTGTAACTCACTCCCGGGTATCTGTTATTCTATATATAAACCCCCCGAACCCCTCGATTAGATTCCAGTCTGTAACTCACTCCCGGGTATCTGTTATTCTGTATATAAACCCCCCCGAACCCCTCGATTAGATTCCAGTCTGTAACTCACTCCCGGGTATCTGTTATTCTATATATAAACTCCCCGAACCCCTCGATTAGATTCCAGCCTGTAACTCACTCCCGGGTATCTGTTATTCTATATATAAACCCCCCGAACCCCTCGATTAGATTCCAGTCTGTAACTCACTCCCGGGTATCTGTTATTCTGTATATAAACCCCCCCGAACCCCTCGATTAGATTCCAGTCTGTAACTCACTCCCGGGTATCTGTTATTCTATATATAAACTCCCCGAACCCCTCGATTAGATTCCAGCCTGTAACTCACTCCCGGGTATCTGTTATTCTATATATAAACCCCCCCGAACCCCTCGATTAGATTCCAGTCTGTAACTCACTCCCGGGTATCTGTTATTCTATATATAAACCCCCCCGAACCCCTCGATTAGATTCCAGTCTGTAACTCACTCCCGGGTATCTGTTATTCTGTATATAAACCCCCCCGAACCCCTCGATTAGATTCCAGTCTGTAACTCACTCTCGGGTATCTGTTATTCTATATATAAACCCCCCCCGGACCCCTCGATTAGATTCCAGCCTGTAACTCACTCCCGGGTATCTGTTATTCTATATATAAACCCCTCCGAACCCCTCGATTAGATTCCAGTCTGTAACTCACTCCCGGGTATCTGTTATTCTATATATAAACCCCCCGAACCCCTCGATTAGATTCCAGTCTGTAACTCATTCCCGGGTATCTGTTATTCTATATATAAACCCCCGAACCCCTCGATGAGATTCCAGTCTGTAACTCACTCCCGGGAATCTGTTATTCTATATATAAACCCCCCCGAACCCCTCGATTAGATTCCAGTCTGTAACTCACTCCCGGGAATCTGTTATTCTAGAAATAAACCCCCCGAACCCCTCGATTAGATTCCAGTCTGTAACTCACTCCCGGGTATCTGTTATTCTATATATAAACCCCCCGAACCCCTCGATTAGATTCCAGTCTGTAACTCACTCCGGGTATCTGTTATTCTATATATAAACCCCCCCCCGAACCCCTCGATTAGATTCCAGTCTGTAACTCACTCCCGGGAATCTGTTATTCTAGAAATAAACCCCCCCGAACCCCTCGATTGGATTCCAGTCTGTAACTCACTCTCGGGTATCTGTTATTCTATATATAAAGCCCCCCGAACCCCTCGATTAGATTCCAGTCTGTAACTCACTCCCGGGTATCTGTTATTCTATATATAAACCCCCCCGAACCCCTCGATTAGATTCCAGTCTGTAACTCACTCCCGGGTATCTGTTATTCTATATATAAACCCCCCGAACCCCTCGATTGGATTCCAGCCTGTAACTCACCCCCGGGTATCTGTTATTCTATATATAAACCCCCCGAACCCCTCGATTAGATTCCAGTCTGTAACTCACTCCCGGGTATCTGTTATTCTATATATAAACCCCCCCCGAACCCCTCGATTAGATTCCAGTCTGTAACTCACCCCCGGGTATCTGTTATTCTATATATAAACCCCCCCGAACCCCCTCGATTAGATTCCAGTCTGTAACTCACCCCCGGGTATCTGTTATTCTATATATAAACCCCCCCCGAACCCCTCGATTAGATTCCAGTCTGTAACTCACTCCCGGGTATCTGTTATTCTATATATAAACCCCCCGAACCCCTCGATTGGATTCCAGCCTGTAACTCACCCCCGGGTATCTGTTATTCTATATATAAACCCCCCGAACCCCTCGATTAGATTCCAGTCTGTAACTCACTCCCGGGTATCTGTTATTCTATATATAAACCCCCCCCCGAACCCCTCGATTAGATTCCAGTCTGTAACTCACCCCCGGGTATCTGTTATTCTATATATAAACCCCCCCGAACCCCTCGATTAGATTCCAGTCTGTAACTCACCCCCGGGTATCTGTTATTCTATATATAAACCCCCGAACCCCTCGATTAGATTCCAGTCTGTAACTCACTCCCGGGAAATCTGTTATTCTATATATAAACCATAAGAACAGAAAAAATAGGAGCAGGAGTTGGCCATTCGGCCCCTCGAGCCTGCTCCACCATTCAATCAGATCATGGCTGATCTTCACCTCAACTCCACTTTCCTGCCCGATCCCCATATCCCTCGATTCCCCAAGAGTCCAAAAATCTATCGATCTCAGCCTTGAATATACTCAACGACTGAGCATCCACAGGCTGGAGAGAATTCCAAAGATTCACCACCCTCTGAGTGAAGAAATTCCTCCTCGTCTCAGTCTTGAATGGCCGACCCCTTTTCCTGAGACTGTGCCCCCTAGTTCTAGACTCTCCAGCGAGGGGAAACAGCCTCTCAGCATCTACCCTGTCAAGCCCCCTCAGAATCTTATATGTTTCAATGAGATCACCTCTCATTCTTCGAAACTCCAGAGAGTATCGGCCCATTCTACTCAATCTCTCCTCATAGGACAACCCTCTCATCCCAGGAATTAATCTAGTGAACCTTCGTTGCACTGCCTCTAAGGCAAGTATATCCTTCCTTAGATAAGGAGACCAAAACTGTACGCAGTACTCCAGGTGAGGTCTCACCAAAGCCCTGTACAATTGCAGTAAGACTTCCTTACTCTTGTACTCCAACCCCCTTGCAATAAAGGCCAACATACCATTTACCTTCCTAATCGCCTGCTGTACCTGCGTGCTAACTTTCTGTGTTTCTTGTACGAGGACACCCAGATCTCTCTGGACACCAATATTTAATAGTTTCTCACCATTTAAAAAATATTCTGCTTTTCTATTCTTCCTACCAAAGTGAATAACCTCACATTTCCCCACATTATACTCCATCTGCCACCTTCTTGCCCACTCTCTTAACCTGTCTATATCCCTTTGCAGACTCTTTGTGTCCTCCTCAGCTTACTTTCCCACCGAGCTTTGTATCGTCAGCAAACTTGGAAACATTACACTCGGTCCCTTCATCTAAGTCATTAATATAGATTGTAAATAGCTGAGGCCCGAGCACTGATCCCTGTGGCACCCCACTAGTTACAGCCTGCCAACCCGAGAATGACCCGTTTATTCCCACTCTCTGTTTTCTGTCCGTTAACCAATCCTCCATCCATGCTAATACATTACCCCCAATCGCATGAATCTTGTGAATGCCTTTTTAAAATCCAAATATACCAGATCCACTGGTTCCCCTTTATCCACCCTGCCAGTTAAATTCTCAAAAAACTCAAATAAATTTGTAAAACAGAATAAGCAGAACAAGGCCCAGGGAGAGAGTTAGATACAGAGGAAAGCTCCCTCTACACTGTCCATCAAACACTCCCAGGGCAGGTACAGGGTTAGATACAGAGTAAAGCTCCCTCCACACTGTCCCGTCAAACACTCCCAGGGCAGGTACTCGGTTAGATACAGAGTAAAGCTCCCTCTACACTGTCCCATCAAACGCTCCCAGGTCAGGTACAGGGTTAGATACAGAGTAAAGCTCCCTCTACACTGTCCCATCAAACACTCCCAGGGGCAGATACAGGGTTAGATACAGAGTAAAGCTCCCTCTGCACTGTCCCATCAACTCTCCCAGGGCAGGTACAGGATTAGATACAGAGTAAAGCTCCCTCGACACTGTCCCATCAAACACTCCCAGGGCAGGTACAGGGTTAGATACAGAGTAAAGCTCCCTCCACACTGTCCCGTCAAACACTCCCAGGGCAGGTACTCGGTTAGATACAGAGTAAAGCTCCCTCTACACTGTCCCATCAAACGCTCCCAGGTCAGGTACAGCATGGGTTAGATACAGAGTAAAGCTCCCTCTACACTGTCCCATCAAACACTCCCAGGGCAGGTACAGCACGGGTTAGTTGCAGAGTAAAGCTCACTCTACACTGTCCCATCAAACACTCCCAGGGCAGGTACAGGGTTAGATACAGAGTAAAGCTCCCTCTACACTGTCCCATCAAACACTCCCATGGCAAGTACAGCACGGGTTAGATACAGAGTAAAGCTCCCTCTACACTGTCCCATCAAACACTCCCAGGGCAGGTACTCGGTTAGATACAGAGTAAGGCTCCCTCTACACTGTCCCATCAAACACTCCCAGGGCAGGTACAGCACGGGTTAGATACAGAGTAAAGCTCCCTCGACACTGTCCCATCAAACACTCCCAGGGCAGGTACAGGGTTAGATACAGAGTAAAGCTCCCTCTACACTGTCCCATCAAACACTCCCAGGGCAGGTACAGGGTTAGATACAGAGTAAAGCTCCATCTACACCGTCCCATCAAACGCTCCCAGGGCAGGTACAGCATGGGTTAGATACAGAGTAAAGCTCCCTCTACACTGTCCCATCAAACACTCCCAGGGCAGGTACAGGGTTAGATACAGAGTAAAGCTCCCTCTACACTGTCCCGTCAAACACTCCCAGGGCAGGTACGGGGTTAGATACAGAGTAAAGCTCCCTCTACACTGTCCCATCAAACACTCCCAGGGCAGGTACAGGGTTAGATACAGAGTAAAGCTCCCTCTACACTGTCCCATCAAACACTCCCAGGGCAGGTACAGCACGGGTTAGATACAGAGTAAAGCTCCCTCTACACTGTCCCATCAAACACTCCCAGGGCAGGTACAGCACGGGTTAGATACAGAGTAAAGCTCCCTCTACACTGTCCCATCAAACACGCCCAGGGCAGGTACAGGGTTAGATACAGAGTAAAGCTCCCTCTACACTGTCCCATCAAACACGCCCAGGGCAGGTACAGGGTTAGATACAGAGTAAATCTCCTCAATGAGTGATGAATTAAAATCTAAATAATTCAACAAATTTATGCACAAAATTAGCATAATAAAGGGACATGATGAAAAATGGATACATTTGTCAGATTGCGGAGCGAATAATTCCCATCCTGAGGCAGAGAACAGCTCTCTCCTCATAATCCCACAATAATATCCCACTCCTGGGAGTGAGTTATAGACTGGAATCTAATCGAGGGGTTCGGGGGGTTTATATATAGAATAACAGATACCTGGGAGTGACTTACAGGCTGGAATCTAATCGAGGGGTTCGGGGGGTTTATTTCTAGAATAACAGATACCCAGGAGTGAGTTACAGACTGGAATCTAATCGAGGGGTTCGGGGGGTTTATATATAGAATAACAGATACCCGGGAGTGAGTTACAGACTGGAATCTAATCGAGGGGTTCAGGGGGTTTATATATAGAATAACAGATACCCAGGAGTGAGTTACAGACTGGAATCTAATCGAGGGGTTCGGGGGGTTTATATATAGAATAACAGATACCCTGGAGTGAGTTACAGACTGGAATCTAATCGAGGGGTTCGGGGGGTTTATATATAGAATAACAGATACCCGGGAGTGAGTTACAGACTGGAATCTAATCGAGGGGTTCGGGGGGTTCATATATAGAATAACAGATACCCGGGAGTGAGTTACAGACTGGAATCTAATCGAGGGGTTCGGGGGGTTTATATATAGAATAACAGATACCCGGGAGTGAGTTACAGACTGGAATCTAATCGAGGGGTTCGGGGGGGTTTATATATAGAATAACAGATACCCGGGAGTGAGTTACAGGCTGGAATCTAATCGAGGGGTTCGGGGGGTTTATATATAGAATAACAGATACCCGGGAGTGAGTTACAGGCTGGAATCTAATCGAGGGGTTCGGGAGGTTTATATATAGAATAACAGATACCC
This sequence comes from Heptranchias perlo, assembly GCF_035084215.1. Taxonomy (NCBI): domain Eukaryota; kingdom Metazoa; phylum Chordata; class Chondrichthyes; order Hexanchiformes; family Hexanchidae; genus Heptranchias; species Heptranchias perlo. The sequence continues at coordinate 31,033 of NW_027138745.1, forward strand.
GGGAGTGAGTTACAGACTGGAATCTAATCGAGGGGTTCGGGGGGGTTTATATATAGAATAACAGATACCCGGGAGTGAGTTGCAGGCTGGAATCTAATCGAGGGGTTCGGGGGGGTTTATATATAGAATAACAGATACCCGGGAGTCAGTTACAGACTGGAATCTAATCGAGGGGTTCGGGGGGTTTATATATAGAATAACAGATACCCGGGAATGAGTTACAGGCTGGAATCTAATCAAGGGGTTCGTGGGGTTTATATATAGAACAACAGATACCCGGGGAGTGAGTTACAGACTGGAATCTAATCGAGGGGTTCGGGGGGGGGTTTATATATAGAATAACAGATACCCGGGAGTGAGTTACAGGCTGGAATCTAATCGAGGGGTTCGGGGGGTTTATATATAGAATAACAGATACCCGGGAGTGAGTTACAGACTGGAATCTAATCGAGGGGTTCGGGGGGTTTATATATAGAATAACAGATACCCAGGAATGAGTTACAGGCTGGAATCTAATCAAGGGGTTCGTGGGGTTTATATTTAGAATAACAGATACCCAGGAGTGAGTTACAGACTGGAATCTAATCGAGGGGTTCGGGGGGTTTATATATAGAATAACAGATACCCTGGAGTGAGTTACAGACTGGAATCTAATCGAGGGGTTCGGGGGGTTTATATATAGAATAACAGATACCCGGGAGTGAGTTACAGACTGGAATCTAATCGAGGGGTTCGGGGGGTTTATATATAGAATAAGAGATACCCGGGAGTGAGTTCCAGACTGGAATCTAATCGAGGGGTTCGGGGGGTTTATATATAGAATAACAGATACCCGGGAGTGAGTTACAGACTGGAATCTAATCGAGGGGTTCGGGGGGTTTATATATAGAATAACAGATACCCAGGAGTGAGTTCCAGACTGGAATCTAATCGAGGGGTTCGGGGCGTTTATATATAGAATAACAGATACCCGGGAGTGAGTTACAGGCTGGAATCTAATCGAGGGGTTCGGGGGGTTTATATATAGAATAACAGATACCCGGGAGTGAGTTACAGGCTGGAATCTAATCGAGGGGTTCGGGGGGTTTATATATAGAATCACAGATACCCGGGAGTGAGTTACAGACTGGAATCTAATCGAGGGGTTCGGGGGGTTTATATATAGAATAACAGATACCCGGGAGTGAGTTCCAGACTGGAATCTAATCGAGGGGTTCGGGGAGTTTATATATAGAATAACAGATACCCGGGAGTGAGTTACAGACTGGAATCTAATCGAGGGGTTCGGGGGGTTATATATAGAATAACAGATACCCGGGAGTGAGTTACAGACTGGAATCTAATCGAGGGGTTCGGGGGGGTTTATATATAGAATAACAGATACCCGGGAGTGAGTACAGGCTGGAATCTAATCGAGGGGTTCGGGGGGTTTATATATAGAATAACAGATACCCGGGAGTGAGTTACAGGCTGGAATCTAATCGAGGGGTTCGGGAGGTTTATATATAGAATAACAGATACCGGGAGTGAGTTACAGGCTGGAATCTAATCGAGGGGTTCGGGGGGTTTATATATAGAATAACAGATACCCGGGAGTGAGTTACAGACTGGAATCTAATCGAGGGGTTCGGGGGGTTTATATATAGAATAACAGATACCCGGGAGTGAGTTACAGACTGGAATCTAATCGAGGGGTTCGGGGGGGTTTATATATAGAATAACAGATACCCGGGAGTGAGTTGCAGGCTGGAATCTAATCGAGGGGTTCGGGGGGGTTTATATATAGAATAACAGATACCCCGGTAGTCAGTTACAGACTGGAATCTAATCGAGGGGTTCGGGGGGTTTATATATAGAATAACAGATACCCGGGAATGAGTTACAGGCTGGAATCTAATCAAGGGGTTCGTGGGGTTTATATATAGAACAACAGATACCCGGGAGTGAGTTACAGACTGGAATCTAATCGAGGGGTTCGGGGGGGGTTTATATATAGAATAACAGATACCCGGGAGTGAGTTACAGGCTGGAATCTAATCGAGGGGTTCGGGGGGTTTATATATAGAATAACAGATACCCGGGAGTGAGTTACAGACTGGAATCTAATCGAGGGGTTCGGGGGGTTTATATATAGAATAACAGATACCCGGGAATGAGTTACAGGCTGGAATCTAATCAAGGGGTTCGTGGGGTTTATATATAGAATAACAGATACCCAGGAGTGAGTTACAGACTGGAATCTAATCGAGGGGTTCGGGGGGTTTATATATAGAATAACAGATACCCTGGAGTGAGTTACAGACTGGAATCTAATCGAGGGGTTCGGGGGGTTTATATATAGAATAACAGATACCCGGGAGTGAGTTACAGACTGGAATCTAATCGAGGGGTTCGGGGGGTTTATATATAGAATAAGAGATACCCGGGAGTGAGTTCCAGACTGGAATCTAATCGAGGGGTTCGGGGGGTTTATATATAGAATAACAGATACCCGGGAGTGAGTTACAGACTGGAATCTAATCGAGGGGTTCGGGGGGTTTATATATAGAATAACAGATACCCAGGAGTGAGTTCCAGACTGGAATCTAATCGAGGGGTTCGGGGCGTTTATATATAGAATAACAGATACCCGGGAGTGAGTTACAGGCTGGAATCTAATCGAGGGGTTCGGGGGGTTTATATATAGAATAACAGATACCCGGGAGTGAGTTACAGGCTGGAATCTAATCGAGGGGTTCGGGGGGTTTATATATAGAATCACAGATACCCGGGAGTGAGTTACAGACTGGAATCTAATCGAGGGGTTCGGGGGGTTTATATATAGAATAACAGATACCCGGGAGTGAGTTACAGGCTGGAATCTAATCGAGGGGTTCGGGGGGTTTATATATAGAATAACAGATACCCGGGAGTGAGTTACAGACTGGAATCTAATCGAGGGGTTCGAGGGGTTTATATATAGAATAACAGATACCCGGGAGTGAGTTACAGACTGGAATCTAATAGAGGGGTTCGGGGGGTTTATATGTCGAATAACAGATACCCGGGAGTGAGTTACAGACTGGAATCTAATCGAGGGGTTCGGGGGGTTTATATATAGAATAACAGATACCCGGGAGTGAGTTACAGGCTGGAATCTAATCGAGGGGTTCGGGGGGTTTATATATAGAATAACAGATACCCGGGAGTGAGTTACAGACTGGAATCTAATCGAGGGGTTCGGGGGGTTTATATGTCGAATAACAGATACCCGGGAGTGAGTTACAGACTGGAATCTAATCGAGGGGTTCGGGGGGTTTATATATAGAATAACAGATACCCGGGAGTGAGTTACAGACTGGAATCTAATCGAGGGTTCGGGGGGTTTATATATAGAACAACAGATACCCCGGGAGTGAGTTACAGACTGGAATCTAATCGAGGGGTTCGGGGGGTTTATATATAGAATAACAGATACCCGGGAGTGAGTTACAGACTGGAATCTAATCGAGGGGTTCGGGGGGTTTATTTATAGAACAACAGATACCTGGGAGTGAGTTACAGACTGGAATCTAATCGAGGGGTTCGGGGGGTTTATATATAGAATAACAGATACCCGGAGTGAGTTACAGACTGGAATCTAATCGAGGGGTTCGGGGGGTTTATTTATAGAACAACAGATACCTGGGAGTGAGTTACAGACTGGAATCTAATCGAGGGGTTCGGGGGGTTTATATATAGAATAACAGATACCCGGGAGTGAGTTACAGACTGGAATCTAATCGAGGGGTTCGGGGGGTTTACATATAGAATAACAGATACCCGGGAGTGAGTTACAGACTGGAATCTAATCGAGGGGTTCGGGGGGTTTACATATAGAATAACAGATACCCGGGAGTGAGTTACAGGCTGGAATCTAATCGAGGGATCGGGGGGGTTTATATATAGAATAACAGATACCCAGGAGTGAGTTGCAGACTGGAATCTAATCGAGGGGTTCGGGGGGGTTTATATATAGAATAACAGATACCCGGGAGTGAGTTACAGACTGGAATCGAATCGAGGGGTTCGGGGGGTTTATATATAGAATAACAGATACCCGGGAGTGAGTTACAGACTGGAATCTAATCGAGGGGTTCGGGGGGTTTATATATAGAATAACAGATACCCGGGAGTGAGTTACAGACTGGAATCTAATCGAGGGGTTCGGGGGGTTTATATATAGAATAACAGATACCCGGGAGTGAGTTACAGGCTGGAATCTAATCGAGGGGTTCGGGGGGGTTTATATATAGAATAACAGATACCCGGGAGTGAGTTACAGACTGGAATCTAATCGAGGGGTTCGGGGGGTTTATATATAGAATAACAGATACCCGGGTGTGAGATAATTAATGTGTGCTTTCAGACTGTGAGGAGGCTGCAGCTTTGTAAGTGGTCGCTGATGATTACCCTGAACAAGTTATTCCCGTTCTGAAGTTCAGAGTTTGACTGGATTGGACTGTATTTATAAATTTCGCCTCTGGCTGGTTCAGCTTCTCACACTGAGAAACAGCTGTGGAGACCCTCGACTTTCATCGCCGAGGTTTGCTGTCATGCTGCCTCTCGTCTTGCTCGTCAGAAAAACCTCTTGGATCAATAAATCACTTTGACGCGTAGCGATTGTGGTTATGTCAAGGAATGTGGCAGAGATATCGGAAGCAGGAAGACCGCACACATGTGAGCGAGCCACACTCGGCGATGAGATGAACTGTCTGTCGAACCACTGGAAATTCTCTCGAATAAGAGAAGCTTCGGGGTGACCTGATCGAGGTCTTTAAAATTATGACGGGGTTCGATAGGGGGGGGGTAGA
>NW_027138746.1:0-35724 GCF_035084215.1 Heptranchias perlo
TCAATGTGATTAACACAGTGAGAAGGGAGAGAGTGTGAAACAATGTGATTAACACAGTGAGAAGGGAGAGAGTGTGAAACAATGTGATTAACACAGTGAGAAGGGAGAGAGTGTGAAACAATGTGATTAACACAGTGAGAAGGGAGAGAGTGTGAAACAATGTGATTAACAGAGTGAGAAGGGAGAGAGTGTGAAACAATGTGATTAACACAGTGAGAAGGGAGAGAGTGTGAAACAATGTGATTAACAGAGTGAGAATGGAGAGAGTGTGAAACAATGTGATTAACAGAGTGAGAAGGGAGAGAGTGTGAAACAATGTGATTAACACAGTGAGAAGGGAGAGAGTGTGAAACAATGTGATTAACACAGTGAGAAGGGGAGAGAGTGTGAAACAATGTGATTCACACAGTGAGAAGGGAGAGAGTGTGAAACAATGTGATTAACAGAGTGAGAAGGGAGAGAGTGTGAAACAATGTGATTAACACAGTGAGAAGGGAGAGAGTGTGAAACAATGTGATTAACAGTGAGAAGGGAGAGAGTGTGAAACAATGTGATTAACACAGTGAGAAGGGGGAGAGTGTGAAACAATGTGATGAACACAGAGAGAAGGGGGAGAGTGTGAAACAATGTGATTAACAGAGTGAGAATGGAGAGAGTGTGAAACAATGTGATTAACACAGTGAGAAGGGAGAGAGTGTGAAACAATGTGATTAACAGAGTGAGAAGGGAGAGAGTGTGAAACAATGTGATTAACACAGTGATAAGGGAGAGAGTGTGAAACAATGTGATTAACAGTGAGAAGGGAGAGAGTGTGAAACAATGTGATTAACACAGTGAGAAGGGGGAGAGTGTGAAACAATGTGATGAACACAGAGAGAAGGGGGAGAGTGTGAAACAATGTGATTAACACAGTGAGAAGGGAGAGAGTGTGAAACAATGTGATTAACAGAGTGAGAAGGGAGAGAGTGTGAAACAATGTGATTAACACAGTGAGAAGGGAGAGAGTGTGAAACAATGTGATTAACACAGTGAGAAGGGAGAGAGTGTGAAACAATGTGATTAACACAGTGAGAAGGGAGAGAGTGTGAAACAATGTGATTAACAGTGAGAAGGGAGAGAGTGTGAAACAATGTGATTAACACAGTGAGAAGGGGGAGAGTGTGAAACAATGTGATGAACACAGAGAGAAGGGGGAGAGTGTGAAACAATGTGATTAACACAGTGAGAAGGGAGAGAGTGTGAAACAATGTGATTAACAGAGTGAGAAGGGAGAGAGTGTGAAACAATGTGATTAACAGAGTGAGAAGGGAGAGAGTGTGAAACAATGTGATTAACACAGTGAGAAGGGAGAGAGTGTGAAACAATGTGATTAACACAGTGAGAAGGGGGAGAGTGTGAAACAATGTGATTAACAGAGTGAGAAGGGAGAGAGTGTGAAACAATGTGATTAACAGAGTGAGAAGGGAGAGAGTGTGAAACAATGTGATTAACACAGTGAGAAGGGAGAGAGTGTGAAACAATGTGATTAACACAGTGAGAAGGGAGAGAGTGTGAAACAATGTGATTAACAGAGTGAGAAGGGAGAGAGTGTGAAACAATGTGATTAACACAGTGAGAAGGGAGAGAGTGTGAAACAATGTGATTAACACAGTGAGAAGGGAGAGAGTGTGAAACAATGTGATTAACAGAGTGAGAAGGGGGAGAGTGTGAAACAATGTGATTAACACAGTGAGAAGGGAGAGAGTGTGAAACAATGTGATTAACAGAGTGAGAAGGGAGAGAGTGTGAAACAATGTGATTGACAGAGTGAGAAGGGGGAGAGTGTGAAACAAAGTGATTAACACAGTGAGAAGGGAGAGAGTGTGAAACAATGGGATTAACACAGTGAGAAGGGAGAGAGTGTGAAACAATGTGATTAACACAGTGAGAAGGGAGAGAGTGTGAAACAATGTGATTAACAGAGTGAGAAGGGAGAGAGTGTGAAACAATGTGATTAACACAGTGAGAAGGGAGAGAGTGTGAAACAATGTGATTAACAGAGTGAGAAGGGAGAGAGTGTGAAACAATGTGATTAACACAGTGAGAAGGGGGAGAGTGTGAAACAATGTGATTAACACAGTGAGAAGGGGGAGAGTGTGAAACAATGTGATTAACAGAGTGAGAAGGGAGAGAGTGTGAAACAATGTGATTAACACAGTGAGAAGGGAGAGAGTGTGAAACAATGTGATTAACAGAGTGAGAAGGGAGAGAGTGTGAAACAATGTGATTAACACAGTGAGAAGGGGGAGAGTGTGAAACAATGTGATTAACACAGTGAGAAGGGGGAGAGTGTGAAACAATGTGATTAACAGAGTGAGAAGGGAGAGAGTGTGAAACAATGTGATTAACAGAGTGAGAAGGGAGAGAGTGTGAAACAATGTGATTAACAGAGTGAGAAGGGAAAGAGTGTGAAACAATGTGATTAACAGAGTGAGAAGGGAGAGAGTGTGAAACAATGTGATTAACACAGTGAGAAGGGAGAGAGTGTGAAACAATGTGATTAACACAGTGAGAAGGGAGAGAGTGTGAAACAATGTGATTAACAGAGTGAGAAGGGAAAGAGTGTGAAACAATGTGATTAACACAGTGAGAAGGGAGAGAGTGTGAACAATGTGATTAACAGAGTGAGAAGGGAGAGAGTGTGAAACAATGTGATTAACACAGTGAGAAGGGAGAGAGTGTGAAACAATGTGATTAACAGAGTGAGAAGGGAGAGAGTGTGAAACAATGTGATTAACACAGTGAGAAGGGAGAGAGTGTGAAACAATGTGATTAACAGAGTGAGAAGGGAGAGAGTGTGAACAATGTGATTAACAGAGTGAGAAGGGGGAGAGAGTGTGAAACAATGTGATTAACACAGTGAGAAGGGAGAGAGTGTGAAACAATGTGATTAACACAGTGAGAAGGGAGAGAGTGTGAAACAATGTGATTAACAGAGTGAGAAGGGAGAGAGTGTGAAACAATGTGATCAACACAGTGAGAAGGGAGAGAGTGTGAAACAATGTGATTAACACAGTGAGAAGGGAGAGAGTGTGAAACAATGTGATTAACACAGTGAGAAGGGAGAGAGTGTGAAACAATGTGATTAACAGAGTGAGAAGGGGGAGAGTGTGAAACAATGTGATTAACACAGTGAGAAGGGAGAGAGTGTGAAACAATGTGATTAACAGAGTGAGAAGGGAGAGAGTGTGAAACAAAGTGATTAACAGAGTGAGAAGGGAGAGAGTGTGAAACAATGTGATTAACACAGTGAGAAGGGAGAGAGTGTGAAACAATGTGATTAACACAGTGAGAAGGGAGGAGAGTGTGAAACAATGTGATTAACACAGTGAGAAGGGAGAGAGTGTGAAACAATGTGATTAACACAGTGAGAAGGGAGAGAGTGTGAAACAATGTGATTAACAGAGTGAGAAGGGAGAGAGTGTGAAACAATGTGATTAACACAGTGGGAAGGGAGAGAGTGTGAAACAATGTGATTAACACAGTGAGAAGGGAGAGAGTGTGAAACAATGTGATTAACACAGTGAGAAGGGAGAGAGTGTGAAACAATGTGATTAACAGAGTGAGAAGGGAGAGAGTGTGAAACAATGTGATTAACACAGTGAGAAGGGAGAGAGTGTGAAACAATGTGATTAACAGTGAGAAGGGAGAGAGTGTGAAACAATGTGATTAACACAGTGAGAAGGGGGAGAGTGTGAAACAATGTGATGAACACAGAGAGAAGGGAGAGAGTGTGAAACAATGTGATTAACACAGTGAGAAGGGAGAGAGTGTGAAACAATGTGATTAACAGAGTGAGAAGGGAGAGAGTGTGAAACAATGTGATTAACACAGTGAGAAGGGAGAGAGTGTGAAACAATGTGATTAACACAGTGAGAAGGGAGAGAGTGTGAAACAATGTGATTAACACAGTGAGAAGGGAGAGAGTGTGAAACAATGTGATTAACAGTGAGAAGGGAGAGAGTGTGAAACAATGTGATTAACACAGTGAGAAGGGGGAGAGTGTGAAACAATGTGATGAACACAGAGAGAAGGGGGAGAGTGTGAAACAATGTGATTAACACAGTGAGAAGGGAGAGAGTGTGAAACAATGTGATTAACACAGTGAGAAAGGGAGAGAGTGTGAAACAATGTGATTAACACAGTGAGAAGGGAGAGAGTGTGAAACAATGTGATTAACACAGTGAGAAGGGAGAGAGTGTGAAACAATGTGATTAACACAGTGAGAAGGGGGAGAGTGTGAAACAATGTGATTAACACAGTGAGAAGGGAGAGAGTGTGAAACAATGTGATTAACACAGTGAGAAGGGAGAGAGTGTGAAACAATGTGATTAACACAGTGAGAAGGGAGAGAGTGTGAAACAATGTGATTAACACAGTGAGAAGGGAGAGAGTGTGAAACAATGTGATTAACACAGTGAGAAGGGAGAGAGTGTGAAACAATGTGATTAACACAGTGAGAAGGGAGAGAGTGTGAAACAATGTGATTAACAGAGTGAGAAGGGAGAGAGTGTGAAACAATGTGATTAACACAGTGAGAAGGGAGAGAGTGTGAAACAATGTGATTAACACAGTGAGAAGGGAGAGAGTGTGAAACAATGTGATTAACAGAGTGAGAAGGGGGAGAGTGTGAAACAATGTGATTAACACAGTGAGAAGGGAGAGAGTGTGAAACAATGTGATTAACAGAGTGAGAAGGGAGAGAGTGTGAAACAATGTGATTGACAGAGTGAGAAGGGGAGAGAGTGTGAAACAATGTGATTAACACAGTGAGAAGGGAGAGAGTGTGAAACAATGTGATTAACACAGTGAGAAGGGAGAGAGTGTGAAACAATGTGATTAACAGAGTGAGAAGGGAGAGAGTGTGAAACAATGTGATTAACACAGTGAGAAGGGAGAGAGTGTGAAACAATGTGATTAACAGAGTGAGAAGGGAGAGAGTGTGAAACAATGTGATTAACACAGTGAGAAGGGGGAGAGTGTGAAACAATGTGATTAACACAGTGAGAAGGGGAGAGTGTGAAACAATGTGATTAACAGAGTGAGAAGGGAGAGAGTGTGAAACAATGTGATTAACACAGTGAGAAGGGAGAGAGTGTGAAACAATGTGATTAACAGAGTGAGAAGGGAGAGAGTGTGAAACAATGTGATTAACACAGTGAGAAGGGGAGAGTGTGAAACAATGTGATTAACACAGTGAGAAGGGGAGAGTGTGAAACAATGTGATGAACAGAGTGAGAAGGGAGAGAGTGTGAAACAATGTGATTAACACAGTGAGAAGGGAGAGAGTGTGTGAAACAATGTGATTAACAGAGTGAGAAGGGGAAAGAGTGTGAAACAATGTGATTAACAGAGTGAGAAGGGAGAGAGTGTGAAACAATGTGATTAACAGAGTGAGAAGGGAGAGAGTGTGAAACAATGTGATTAACACAGTGAGAAGGGAGAGAGTGTGAAACAATGTGATTAACAGAGTGAGAAGGGAAGAGGTGTGAAACAATGTGATTAACACAGTGAGAAGGGAGAGAGTGTGAAACAATGTGATTAACAAGAGTGAGAAGGGAGAGAGTGTGAAACAATGTGATTAACACAGTGAGAAGGGAGAGAGTGTGAAACAATGTGATTAACAGAGTGAGAAGGGAGAGAGTGTGAAACAATGTGATTAACACAGTGAGAAGGGAGAGAGTGTGAAACAATGTGATTAACAGAGTGAGAAGGAGAGAGTGTGAAACAATGTGATTAACAGAGTGAGAAGGGAGAGAGTGTGAAACAATGTGATTAACAGAGTGAGAAGGGAGAGAGTGTGAAACAATGTGATTAACAGAGTGAGAAGGGAAGAGTGTGAAACAATGTGATTAACAGAGTGAGAAGGGAGAGAGTGTGAAACAATGTGATAACACAGTGAGAAGGGAGAGAGTGTGAAACAATGTGATTAACACAGTGAGAAGGGAGAGAGTGTGAAACAATGTGATTAACAGAGTGAGAAGGGAGAGAGTGTGAAACAATGTGATTAACACAGTGAGAAGGGAGAGAGTGTGAAACAATGTGATTAACACAGTGAGAAGGGAGAGAGTGTGAAACAATGTGATTAACAGAGTGAGATGGAAGGGAGAGAGTGTGAAACAATGTGATTAACACAGTGAGAAGGGAGAGAGTGTGAAACAATGTGATTAACACAGTGAGAAGGGAGAGAGTGTGAAACAATGTGATTAACACAGTGAGAAGGGAGAGAGTGTGAAACAATGTGATTAACAGAGTGAGAAGGGAGAGAGTGTGAAACAATGTGATTAACACAGTGAGAAGGGAGAGAGTGTGAAACAATGTGATTAACACAGTGAGAAGGGAGAGAGTGTGAAACAATGTGATTAACAGAGTGAGAAGGGAGAGAGTGTGAAACAATGTGATTAACACAGTGAGAAGGGAGAGAGTGTGAAACAATGTGATTAACACAGTGAGAAGGGAGAGAGTGTGAAACAATGTGATTAACAGCAGTGAGAAGGGAGAGAGTGTGAAACAATGTGATTAACAGAGTGAGAAGGGAGAGAGTGTGAAACAATGTGATTAACACAGTGAGAAGGGAGAGAGTGTGAAACAATGTGATTAACACAGTGAGAAGGGAGAGAGTGTGAAACAATGTGATTAACACAGTGAGAAGGAGAGAGTGTGAAACAATGTGATTAACACAGTGAGAAGGGAGAGAGTGTGAAACAATGTGATTAACAGAGTGAGAAGGGAGAGAGTGTGAAACAATGTGATTAACAGAGTGAGAAGGGAGAGAGTGTGAAACAATGTGATTAACAGAGTGAGAAGGGAGAGAGTGTGAAACAATGTGATTAACAGAGTGAGAAGGGAGAGAGTGTGAAACAATGTGATTAACACAGTGAGAAGGGAGAGAGTGTGAAACAATGTGATTAACAGAGTGAGAAGGGAGAGAGTGTGAAACAATGTGATTAACACAGTGAGAAGGGAGAGAGTGTGAAACAATGTGATTAACAGAGTGAGAAGGGAGAGAGTGTGAAACAATGTGATTAACAGAGTGAGAAGGGAGAGAGTGTGAAACAATGTGATTAACAGAGTGAGAAGGGAGAGAGTGTGAAACAATGTGATTAACACAGTGAGAAGGGAGAGAGTGTGAAACAATGTGATTAACAGAGTGAGAAGGGAGAGAGTGTGAAACAATGTGATTAACAGAGTGAGGAGGGAGAGAGTGTGAAACAATGTGATTAACACAGTGAGAAGGGAGAGAGTGTGAAACAATGTGATTAACACAGTGAGAAGGGGGAGAGTGTGAAACAATGTGATTCACACAGTGAGAAGGGAGAGAGTGTGAAACAATGTGATTAACAGAGTGAGAAGGGAGAGAGTGTGAAACAATGTGATTAACACAGTGAGAAGGGAGAGAGAGTGTGAAACAATGTGATTAACACAGTGAGAAGGGAGAGAGTGTGAAACAATGTGATTAACACAGTGAGAAGGGAGAGAGTCTGAAACAATGTGATTAACACAGTGAGAAGGGAGAGAGTGTGAAACAATGTGATTAACAGAGTGAGAAGGGAGAGAGTGTGAAACAATGTGATTAACACAGTGAGAAGGGAGAGAGTGTGAAACAATGTGATTAACACAGTGAGAAGGGAGAGAGTGTGAAACAATGTGATTAACAGAGTGAGAAGGGAGAGAGTGTGAAACAATGTGATTAACACAGTGAGAAGGGAGAGAGTGTGAAACAATGTGATTAACAGAGTGAGAAGGGGGAGAGTGTGAAACAATGTGATTAACAGAGTGAGAAGGGAGAGAGTGTGAAACAATGTGATTAACAGAGTGAGAAGGGGAGAGTGTGAAACAATGTGATTAACAGAGTGAGAAGGGGAGAGAGTCTGAAACAATGTGATTAACACAGTGAGAAGGGAGAGAGTGTGAAACAATGTGATTAACAGAGTGAGAAGGGAGAGAGTGTGAAACAATGTGATTAACACAGTGAGAAGGGAGAGAGAGTGTGAAACAATGTGATTAACACAGTGAGAAGGGGGAGAGTGTGAAACAATGTGATTAACACAGTGAGAAGGGAGAGAGTGTGAAACAATGTGATTAACAGAGTGAGAAGGGAGAGAGTGTGAAACAATGTGATTAACACAGTGAGAAGGGAGAGAGTGTGAAACAATGTGATTAACAGAGTGAGAATGGAGAGAGTGTGAAACAATGTGATTAACACAGTGAGAAGGGGGAGAGTGTGAAACAATGTGATTAACAGAGTGAGAAGGGGGAGAGTGTGAAACAATGTGATTAACACAGTGAGAAGGGAGAGAGTGTGAAACAATGTGATTAACACAGTGAGAAGGGAGAGAGTGTGAAACAATGTGATTAACAGAGTGAGAATGGAGAGAGTGTGAAACAATGTGATTAACACAGTGAGAAGGGAGAGAGTGTGAAACAATGTGATTAACACAGTGAGAAGGGAGAGAGTGTGAAACAATGTGATTAACACAGTGAGAAGGGAGAGAGTGTGAAACAATGTGATTAACAGAGTGAGAAGGGAGAGAGTGTGAAACAATGTGATTAACAGAGTGAGAAGGGAGAGAGTGTGAAACAATGTGATTAACAGAGTGAGAAGGGAGAGAGTCTGAAACAATGTGATTAACACAGTGAGAAGGGAGAGAGTGTGAAACAATGTGATTAACACAGTGAGAAGGGGGAGAGTGTGAAACAATGTGATTAACACAGTGAGAAGGGAGAGAGTGTGAAACAATGTGATTAACAGAGTGAGAAGGGAGAGAGTGTGAAACAATGTGATTAACAGAGTGAGAAGGGAGAGAGTGTGAAACAATGTGATTAACAGAGTGAGAAGGGAGAGAGTGTGAAACAATGTGATTAACACAGTGAGAAGGGAGAGAGTGTGAAACAATGTGATTAACACAGTGAGAAGGGAGAGAGTGTGAAACAATGTGATTAACACAGTGAGAAGGGAGAGAGTGTGAAACAATGTGATTAACAGAGTGAGAAGGGAGAGAGTGTGAAACAATGTGATTAACACAGTGAGAAGGGAGAGAGTGTGAAACAATGTGATTAACAGAGTGAGAAGGGAGAGAGTGTGAAACAATGTGATTAACACAGTGAGAAGGGAGAGAGTGTGAAACAATGTGATTAACAGAGTGAGAAGGGAGAGAGTGTGAAACAATGTGATTAACACAGTGAGAAGGGAGAGAGTGTGAAACAATGTGATTAACACAGTGAGAAGGGAGAGAGTGTGAAACAATGTGATTAACAGAGTGAGAAGGGAAAGTGGCAAATTGGATCCAAAATTGGCTCAGTGGCAGGAAGCAAAGGGTCATGGTCGACGGGTGTTTTTGTGACTGGAAGGCTGTTTCCAGTGGGGTTCCGCAGGGCTCAGTCCTAGGTCTCTTGTTTTTTATAGTATAAATTAATGATTGAGACTTCAACATCATAGTCATAGAGTCATAGAGTTATACAGCACGGATAGAGGCCCTTCGGCCCATCGTGTCCGCGCCGGCCATCAAGCCCTGTCTCCTCTCATCCCATATTCCAGCATTTGGTCCGTAGCCTTGTATGCTATGGCATTTCAAGTGCTCATCCAAATGCTTCTTGAATGTTGTGAGGGTTCCTGCCTCCACAACCCTCTCAGGCAGTGAGTTCCAGACTCCAACCACCCTCTGGGTGAAAAAGTTCTTTCTCAAATCCCCTCTAAACCTCCCGCCTTTTACCTTGAATCTATGTCCCCTTGTTATAGAACCCTCAACGAAGGGAAAAAGCTCCTTAGTATCCATCCTATCTGTGCCCCTCATAATTTTGTACACCTCAATCATGTCCCCCCTCAGCCTCCTCTGCTCCAAGGAAAACAAACCCAATCTTCCCAGTCTCTCTTCATAGCTGAAGCGCTCCAGCCCTGGTAACATCCTGGTGAATCTCCTCTGCACCCTCTCCAAAGCGATCACATCCTTCCTGTAGTGTGGCGACCAGAACTGCACACAGTACTCCAGCTGTGGCCTAACCAGTGTTTTATACAGCTCCATCATAACCTCCTTGCTCTTATATTCTATGCCTCGGCTAATAAAGGCAAGTATCCCATATGCCTTCGGGGGCATGATTGTAAAGTTTGCAGATGATACAAAAATTGGCCGTGTGGTTGATAGTGAGGAGGAAAGCTGTAGACTGCAGGAAGATATCAATGGACTGGTCGGGTGGGCAGAAAAGTGGCAAATGGAATTCAATCCAGAGAAATGTGAGGTCATGCATTTGGGGAGAGCAAACAAGGCAAGGGAATACACAATAAATGGGAGGATACTGAGAGGTGTAGAGGAAGTGAGGGACCTTGGAGTACATGTCCACAGATCCCTGAAGGTAGCAGGATAGGTCGATAAGGTGGTTAAAAAGGCATATGGAATACTTTCCTTTATTAGCCGAGGCACAGAATATAAGAGCAGGGAGGTTATGCTAGAAGTTGTATAAAACACTAGTTAGGCCACAGCTTGAGTACTGTGTACAGTTCTGGTCACCACATTACAGGAAGGATGTGATTGCACTCGAGAGGGTACAGAGGAGATTTACGAGGATGTTCCCAGGACTGGAGAATTTTAGCTGTGAGGAAAGATTGGATCGGCTGGGGTTGTTTTCTTTGGAACAGAGGAGGCTGAGGGGAGATTTAATTGAGGTGTATAAAATTATGAGGGGCCTAGATAGAGTGGATAGGGAGGACCTATTTCCCTTAGCAGAGGGGTCAATAACCAGGGGGCATAGATTTAAAGTGATTGGTCGAAGGATTAGAGGGGAGCTGAGGAGATTTTTTTTCCCCCAGATGGTGGTGGGGGTCTGGAACTCACTGCCTGAAAGGGTGGGAGAGGCAGAAACCCTCAACTCATTTAAAAAGTACCTGGATGTGCACTTGAAGAACTGTAACCTACAGGGCTACGGACCAAGTGCTGGAAAGTGGGATTGAGATAGATAGCTCGATTTCGGCCGGCACAGATAGAATGGGCCGAATGGCATAAATTTCTATGATTCTATGAGAGGCACCAACTCAGATACAGGAATGCGGGAGGAGGATTAGTGGGACCTCTCGATGTATTGGAGTGTGAGAGAGAGGGTTTAATGGGCCTCTCCAGGTAGAGGAGTGTGAGAGAGAGGGTTTAATGGGCCTCTCCAGGTGGAGGAGTGTGAGAGAGAGAGTTTAATGGGCCTCTCCAGGTAGAGGAGTGTGAGAGAGAGAGGGTTTAATGGGTCTCTCCAGGTAGAGGAGTGTGAGAGAGAGGGTTTAATGGGTCTCTCCAGGTAGAGGAGTGTGAGAGAGAGAGGGTTTAATGGGCCTCTCCAGGTAGAGGAGTGTGAGAGAGAGGGTTTAATGGGCCTCTCCAGGTAGAGGAGTGTGAGAGAGAGGGTTTAATGGGTCTCTCCAGGTAGAGGAGTGTGAGAGAGGGTTTAATGGGCCTCTCCAGGTAGAGGAGTGTGAGAGAGAGGGTTTAATGGGCCTCTCCAGGTAGAGGAGTGTGAGAGAGAGGGTTTAATGGGCCTCTCCAGGTAGAGGAGTGTGAGAGAGAGAGGGTTTAATGGGCCTCTCCAGGTAGAGGAGTGAGAGAGAGAGGGTTTAATGGGCCTCTCCAGGGAGAGGAGTGTGAGAGAGAGGGTTTAATGGGTCTCTCCAGGTAGAGGAGTGTGAGAGAGAGGGTTTAATGGGCCTCTCCAGGTAGAGGAGTGAGAGAGAGGGTTTAATGGGCCTCTCCAGGTAGAGGAGTGTGAGAGAGAGAGGGTTTAATGGGTCTCTCCAGGTAGAGGAGTGAGAGAGAGAGGGTTTAATGGGCCTCTCCAGGTAGAGGAGTGAGAGAGAGAGGGTTTAATGGGCCTCTCCAGGTAGAGGAGTGTGAGAGAGAGGGTTTAATGGGCCTCTCCAGGTAGAGGAGTGTGAGAGAGAGGGTTTAATGGGTCTCTCCAGGTAGAGGAGTGAGAGAGAGAGGGTTTAATGGGTCTCTCCAGGTAGAGGAGTGTGAGAGAGAGAGGGTTTAATGGGTCTCTCCAGGTAGAGGAGTGAGAGAGAGAGGGTTTAATGGGTCTCTCCAGGTAGAGGAGTGAGAGAGAGGGTTTAATGGGTCTCTCCAGGTAGAGGAGTGAGAGAGAGAGGGTTTAATGGGCCTCTCCAGGTAGAGGAGTGTGAGAGAGAGAGGGTTTAATGGGCCTCTCCAGGTGGAGGAGTGTGAGAGAGAGAGGGTTTAATGGGTCTCTCCAGGGAGAGGAGTGTGAGAGAGAGGGTTTAATGGGCCTCTCCAGGTAGAGGAGTGTGAGAGAGGGTTTAATGGGCCTCTCCAGGTAGAGGAGTGTGAGAGAGAGGGTTTAATGGGCCTCTCCAGGTAGAGGAGTGTGAGAGAGAGGGTTTAATGGGCCTCTCCAGGTGGAGGAGTGTGAGAGAGAGAGGGTTTAATGGGCCTCTCCAGGTGGAGGAGTGTGAGAGAGAGGGTTTAATGGGCCTCTCCAGGTAGAGGAGTGTGAGAGAGAGAGGGTTTAATGGGCCTCTCCAGGTAGAGGAGTGAGAGAGAGAGGGTTTAATGGGTCTCTCCAGGGAGAGGAGTGTGAGAGAGAGGGTTTAATGGGCCTCTCCAGGTAGAGGAGTGTGAGAGAGGGTTTAATGGGCCTCTCCAGGTAGAGGAGTGTGAGAGAGAGGGTTTAATGGGCCTCTCCAGGTAGAGGAGTGAGAGAGAGGGTTTAATGGGCCTCTCCAGGTGGAGGAGTGTGAGAGAGAGAGGGTTTAATGGGCCTCTCCAGGTAGAGGAGTGTGAGAGAGAGAGGGTTTAATGGGTCTCTCCAGGGAGAGGAGTGTGAGAGAGAGGGTTTAATGGGCCTCTCCAGGTAGAGGAGTGTGAGAGAGGGTTTAATGGGCCTCTCCAGGTAGAGGAGTGAGAGAGAGGGTTGAATGGGCCTCTCCAGGTAGAGGAGTGTGAGAGAGAGGGTTTAATGGGCCTCTCCAGGTAGAGGAGTGAGAGAGAGGGTTTAATGGGCCTCTCCAGGTAGAGGAGTGTGAGAGAGAGGGTTTAATGGGCCTCTCCAGGTAGAGGAGTGTGAGAGAGAGGGTTTAATGGGCCTCTCCAGGTAGAGGAGTGTGTGAGAGAGAGGGTTTAATGGGTCTCTCCAGGTAGAGGAGTGTGAGAGAGAGAGGGTTTAATGGGCCTCTCCAGGTAGAGGAGTGAGAGAGAGAGAGGGTTTAATGGGCCTCTCCAGGTAGAGGAGTGAGAGAGAGAGAGGGTTTAATGGGCCTCTCCAGGTAGAGGAGTGAGAGAGAGAGAGGGTTTAATGGGCCTCTCCAGGTAGAGGAGTGAGAGAGAGGGTTTAATGGGCCTCTCCAGGTGGAGGAGTGAGAGAGAGAGGGTTTAATGGGCCTCTCCAGGTAGAGGAGTGAGAGAGAGAGAGGGTTTAATGGGCCTCTCCAGGTAGAGGAGTGAGAGAGAGGGTTTAATGGGCCTCTCCAGGTAGAGGAGTGTGTGAGAGAGAGGGTTTAATGGGCCTCTCCAGGGAGAGGAGTGAGAGAGAGAGAGGGTTTAATGGGCCTCTCCAGGGAGAGGAGTGTGAGAGAGAGGGTTTAATGGGCCTCTCCAGGGAGAGGAGTGTGAGAGAGAGGGTTTAATGGGCCTCTCCAGGTAGAGGAGTGTGAGAGAGAGGGTTTAATGGGCCTCTCCAGGTAGAGGAGTGTGAGAGAGAGGGTTTAATGGGCCTCTCCAGGGAGAGGAGTGTGAGAGAGAGGGTTTAATGGGCCTCTCCAGGTAGAGGAGTGTGAGAGAGAGGGTTTAATGGGCCTCTCCAGGTAGAGGAGTGTGAGAGAGAGAGGGTTTAATGGGTCTCTCCAGGTAGAGGAGTGAGAGAGAGAGAGGGTTTAATGGGTCTCTCCAGGTAGAGGAGTGTGAGAGAGAGAGGGTTTAATGGGTCTCTCCAGGTAGAGGAGTGTGAGAGAGAGGGTTTAATGGGCCTCTCCAGGTAGAGGAGTGTGAGAGAGAGGGTTTAATGGGCCTCTCCAGGTAGAGGAGTGTGAGAGAGAGGGTTTAATGGGTCTCTCCAGGTAGAGGAGTGTGAGAGAGAGGGTTTAATGGGCCTCTCCAGGTAGAGGAGTGTGAGAGAGAGGGTTTAATGGGCCTCTCCAGGTAGAGGAGTGTGAGAGAGAGAGGGTTTAATGGGTCTCTCCAGGTAGAGGAGTGTGAGAGAGAGGGTTTAATGGGCCTCTCCAGGTAGAGGAGTGTGAGAGAGAGGGTTTAATGGGCCTCTCCAGGTAGAGGAGTGAGAGAGAGAGAGGGTTTAATGGGTCTCTCCAGGTAGAGGAGTGTGAGAGAGAGGGTTTAATGGGCCTCTCCAGGTAGAGGAGTGTGAGAGAGAGGGTTTAATGGGCCTCTCCAGGTAGAGGAGTGTGAGAGAGAGGGTTTAATGGGCCTCTCCAGGTAGAGGAGTGTGAGAGAGAGAGGGTTTAATGGGCCTCTCCAGGTAGAGGAGTGTGAGAGAGAGGGTTTAATGGGCCTCTCCAGGAGAGGAGTGTGAGAGAGAGGGTTTAATGGGCCTCTCCAGGTAGAGGAGTGTGAGAGAGAGGGTTTAATGGGCCTCTCCAGGTAGAGGAGTGTGAGAGAGAGGGTTTAATGGGCCTCTCCAGGGAGAGGAGTGTGAGAGAGAGGGTTTAATGGGCCTCTCCAGGTAGAGGAGTGTGAGAGAGAGGGTTTAATGGGCCTCTCCAGGTAGAGGAGTGTGAGAGAGAGAGGGTTTAATGGGTCTCTCCAGGTAGAGGAGTGAGAGAGAGAGGGTTTAATGGGTCTCTCCAGGTAGAGGAGTGTGAGAGAGAGGGTTTAATGGGCCTCTCCAGGTAGAGGAGTGTGAGAGAGAGGGTTTAATGGGTCTCTCCAGGTAGAGGAGTGTGAGAGAGAGGGTTTAATGGGCCTCTCCAGGTAGAGGAGTGTGAGAGAGAGGGTTTAATGGGCCTCTCCAGGTAGAGGAGTGTGAGAGAGAGGGTTTAATGGGCCTCTCCAGGTAGAGGAGTGTGAGAGAGAGGGTTTAATGGGCCTCTCCAGGTAGAGGAGTGTGAGAGAGAGGGTTTAATGGGCCTCTCCAGGTAGAGGAGTGTGAGAGAGAGAGGGTTTAATGGGCCTCTCCAGGTAGAGGAGTGAGAGAGAGAGAGGGTTTAATGGGTCTCTCCAGGTAGAGGAGTGTGAGAGAGAGGGTTTAATGGGCCTCTCCAGGTAGAGGAGTGTGAGAGAGAGGGTTTAATGGGCCTCTCCAGGTAGAGGAGTGTGAGAGAGAGGGTTTAATGGGCCTCTCCAGGTAGAGGAGTGTGAGAGAGAGGGTTTAATGGGCCTCTCCAGGTAGAGGAGTGTGAGAGAGAGGGTTTAATGGGTCTCTCCAGGTAGAGGAGTGTGAGAGAGAGGGTTTAATGGGTCTCTCCAGGTAGAGGAGTGTGAGAGAGAGGGTTTAATGGGCCTCTCCAGGTAGAGGAGTGTGAGAGAGAGGAGGGTTTAATGGGCCTCTCCAGGTAGAGGAGTGTGAGAGAGAGGGTTTAATGGGTCTCTCCAGGTAGAGGAGTGTGAGAGAGAGGGTTTAATGGGCCTCTCCAGGTAGAGGAGTGTGAGAGAGAGGGTTTAATGGGTCTCTCCAGGTAGAGGAGTGTGAGAGAGAGGGTTTAATGGGCCTCTCCAGGTAGAGGAGTGTGAGAGAGGGTTTAATGGGCCTCTCCAGGTAGAGGAGTGTGAGAGAGAGGGTTTAATGGGCCTCTCCAGGTAGAGGAGTGTGAGAGAGAGGGTTTAATGGGTCTCTCCAGGTAGAGGAGTGTGAGAGAGAGGGTTTAATGGGCCTCTCCAGGGAGAGGAGTGAGAGAGAGAGAGGGTTTAATGGGCCTCTCCAGGTAGAGGAGTGAGAGAGAGGGTTTCATGGGCCTCTCCAGGTAGAGGAGTGTGAGAGAGAGGGTTTAATGGGCCTCTCCAGGTAGAGGAGTGTGAGAGAGAGGGTTTAATGGGCCTCTCCAGGTAGAGGAGTGTGAGAGAGAGGGTTTAATGGGCCTCTCCAGGTAGAGGAGTGTGAGAGAGAGGGTTTAATGGGCCTCTCCAGGGAGAGGAGTGAGAGAGAGAGAGGGTTTAATGGGCCTCTCCAGGTAGAGGAGTGAGAGAGAGGGTTTAATGGGCCTCTCCAGGTAGAGGAGTGTGAGAGAGAGGGTTTAATGGGCCTCTCCAGGTAGAGGAGTGTGAGAGAGAGAGGGTTTAATGGGTCTCTCCAGGTAGAGGAGTGAGAGAGAGAGAGGGTTTAATGGGCCTCTCCAGGTAGAGGAGTGTGTGAGAGAGGTTTAATGGGCCTCTCCAGGTAGAGGAGTGTGAGAGAGAGGGTTTAATGGGCCTCTCCAGGTAGAGGAGTGTGAGAGAGAGGGTTTAATGGGTCTCTCCAGGTGGAGGAGTGTGAGAGAGAGAGGGTTTAATGGGCCTCTCCAGGTAGAGGAGTGTGAGAGAGAGAGGGTTTAATGGGCCTCTCCAGGTAGAGGAGTGAGAGAGAGAGGGTTTAATGGGCCTCTCCAGGGAGAGGAGTGTGAGAGAGAGGGTTTAATGGGCCTCTCCAGGTAGAGGAGTGTGAGAGAGAGGGTTTAATGGGCCTCTCCAGGTAGAGGAGTGTGAGAGAGAGAGGGTTTAATGGGCCTCTCCAGGTAGAGGAGTGTGAGAGAGAGGGTTTAATGGGCCTCTCCAGGTAGAGGAGTGTGAGAGAGAGAGGGTTTAATGGGCCTCTCCAGGTAGAGGAGTGAGAGAGAGAGGGTTTAATGGGCCTCTCCAGGGAGAGGAGTGTGAGAGAGAGGGTTTAATGGGTCTCTCCAGGTAGAGGAGTGTGAGAGAGAGGGTTTAATGGGACTCTCCAGGTAGAGGAGTGTGAGAGAGAGGGTTTAATGGGCCTCTCCAGGTAGAGGAGTGTGAGAGAGAGGGTTTAATGGGCCTCTCCAGGTAGAGGAGTGTGAGAGAGAGAGGGTTTAATGGGCCTCTCCAGGTAGAGGAGTGTGAGAGAGAGGGTTTAATGGGTCTCTCCAGGTAGAGGAGTGTGAGAGAGAGGGTTTAATGGGCCTCTCCAGGTAGAGGAGTGTGAGAGAGAGGGTTTAATGGGTCTCTCCAGGTAGAGTGTGAGAGAGAGGGTTTAATGGGCCTCTCCAGGTAGAGGAGTGTGAGAGAGAGGGTTTAATGGGTCTCTCCAGGTAGAGTGTGAGAGAGAGGGTTTAATGGGCCTCTCCAGGTAGAGGAGTGAGAGAGAGAGGGTTTAATGGGCCTCTCCAGGTAGAGGAGTGAGAGAGAGAGGGTTTAATGGGCCTCTCCAGGTAGAGGAGTGTGAGAGAGAGGGTTTAATGGGCCTCTCCAGGTAGAGGAGTGAGAGAGAGAGAGGGTTTAATGGGCCTCTCCAGGTAGAGGAGTGTGAGAGAGAGGGTTTAATGGGCCTGTCCAGGTGGAGGAGTGTGTGAGAGAGAGGGTTTAATGGGCCTCTCCAGGTAGAGGAGTGTGAGAGAGAGGGTTTAATGGGTCTCTCCAGGTAGAGTGTGAGAGAGAGGGTTTAATGGGCCTCTCCAGGTAGAGGAGTGTGAGAGAGGGTTTAATGGGCCTCTCCAGGTAGAGGAGTGAGAGAGAGAGAGGGTTTAATGGGTCTCTCCAGGTAGAGGAGTGAGAGAGAGAGAGGGTTTAATGGGCCTCTCCAGGTAGAGGAGTGTGAGAGAGAGGGTTTAATGGGCCTCTCCAGGTAGAGGAGTGTGAGAGAGAGGGTTTAATGGGTCTCTCCAGGTAGAGGAGTGTGAGAGAGAGAGGGTTTAATGGGCCTCTCCAGGTAGAGGAGTGTGAGAGAGAGAGGGTTTAATGGGCCTCTCCAGGTAGAGGAGTGTGAGAGAGAGGGTTTAATGGGCCTCTCCAGGTAGAGGAGTGTGAGAGAGAGGGTTTAATGGGCCTCTCCAGGTAGAGGAGTGTGAGAGAGAGAGGGTTTAATGGGCCTCTCCAGGTAGAGGAGTGTGAGAGAGAGAGGGTTTAATGGGCCTCTCCAGGTAGAGGAGTGTGAGAGAGAGAGGGTTTAATGGGCCTCTCCAGGTAGAGGAGTGTGAGAGAGAGGGTTTAATGGGCCTCTCCAGGGAGAGGAGTGTGAGAGAGAGGGTTTAATGGGTCTCTCCAGGTAGAGGAGTGTGAGAGAGAGAGGGTTTAATGGGCCTCTCCAGGTAGAGGAGTGTGAGAGAGGGTTTAATGGGCCTCTCCAGGTAGAGGAGTGTGAGAGAGAGGGTTTAATGGGCCTCTCCAGGTAGAGGAGTGAGAGAGAGAGGGTTTAATGGGCCTCTCCAGGTAGAGGAGTGTGAGAGAGAGGGTTTAATGGGCCTCTCCAGGTAGAGGAGTGAGAGAGAGAGGGTTTAATGGGCCTCTCCAGGTAGAGGAGTGTGAGAGAGAGAGGGTTTAATGGGCCTCTCCAGGTAGAGGACTGAGAGAGAGAGGGTTTAATGGGCCTCTCCAGGTAGAGGAGTGTGAGAGAGAGGGTTTAATGGGCCTCTCCAGGTAGAGGAGTGTGAGAGAGGGTTTAATGGGTCTCTCCAGGTAGAGGAGTGAGAGAGAGAGGGTTTAATGGGTCTCTCCAGGTAGAGGAGTGTGAGAGAGAGGGTTTAATGGGCCTCTCCAGGGAGAGGAGTGTGAGAGAGAGAGGGTTTAATGGGCCTCTCCAGGTAGAGGAGTGAGAGAGAGGGTTTAATGGGCCTCTCCAGGTAGAGGAGTGAGAGAGAGAGGGTTTAATGGGTCTCTCCAGGTAGAGGAGTGTGAGAGAGAGGGTTTAATGGGCCTCTCCAGGTAGAGGAGTGTGAGAGAGAGGGTTTAATGGGTCTCTCCAGGTAGAGGAGTGTGAGAGAGAGGATTTAATGGGCCTCTCCAGGTAGAGGAGTGTGAGAGAGAGAGGGTTTAATGGGCCTCTCCAGGTAGAGGAGTGAGAGAGAGGGTTTAATGGGCCTCTCCAGGTAGAGGAGTGTGAGAGAGAGAGGGTTTAATGGGCCTCTCCAGGTAGAGGAGTGTGTGAGAGAGAGGGTTTAATGGGCCTCTCCAGGTAGAGGAGTGAGAGAGAGAGGGTTTAATGGGCCTCTCCAGGTAGAGGAGTGTGAGAGAGAGGGTTTAATGGGCCTCTCCAGGTAGAGGAGTGTGAGAGAGAGAGGGTTTAATGGGTCTCTCCAGGTAGAGGAGTGTGAGAGAGAGGGTTTAATGGGCCTCTCCAGGTAGAGGAGTGTGAGAGAGAGAGGGTTTAATGGGTCTCTCCAGGTAGAGGAGTGTGAGAGAGAGGGTTTAATGGGCCTCTCCAGGTAGAGGAGTGTGAGAGAGAGGGTTTAATGGGCCTCTCCAGGTAGAGGAGTGTGAGAGAGAGAGGGTTTAATGGGTCTCTCCAGGTAGAGGAGTGTGAGAGAGAGGGTTTAATGGGCCTCTCCAGGTAGAGGAGTGTGAGAGAGAGGGTTTAATGGGCCTCTCCAGGTAGAGGAGTGAGAGAGAGAGGGTTTAATGGGCCTCTCCAGGTAGAGGAGTGAGAGAGAGAGGGTTTAATGGGCCTCTCCAGGTAGAGGAGTGTGAGAGAGAGGGTTTAATGGGCCTCTCCAGGTAGAGGAGTGAGAGAGAGAGGGTTTAATGGGCCTCTCCAGGTAGAGGAGTGTGAGAGAGAGAGGGTTTAATGGGCCTCTCCAGGTAGAGGAGTGTGAGAGAGAGAGGGTTTAATGGGCCTCTCCAGGTAGAGGAGTGTGAGAGAGAGGGTTTAATGGGTCTCTCCAGGTAGAGGAGTGTGAGAGAGAGGGTTTAATGGGCCTCTCCAGGTAGAGGAGTGTGAGAGAGAGGGTTTAATGGGTCTCTCCAGGTAGAGGAGTGTGAGAGAGAGTGTTTAATGGGCCTCTCCAGGTAGAGGAGTGAGAGAGAGGGTTTAATGGGCCTCTCCAGGTAGAGGAGTGTGAGAGAGAGGGTTTAATGGGCCTCTCCAGGTGGAGGAGTGTGAGAGAGAGAGGGTTTAATGGGCCTCTCCAGGAGAGGAGTGAGAGAGAGAGAGGGTTTAATGGGCCTCTCCAGGTAGAGGAGTGTGAGAGAGAGAGGGTTTAATGGGCCTCTCCAGGTAGAGGAGTGTGAGAGAGAGAGGGTTTAATGGGTCTCTCCAGGTAGAGGAGTGAGAGAGAGAGGGTTTAATGGGCCTCTCCAGGTAGAGGAGTGTGAGAGAGGGTTTAATGGGCCTCTCCAGGTAGAGGAGTGTGAGAAGAGAGAGGGTTTAATGGGTCTCTCCAGGTAGAGGAGTGTGAGAGAGAGGGTTTAATGGGCCTCTCCAGGTAGAGGAGTGAGAGAGAGGGTTTAATGGGCCTCTCCAGGTAGAGGAGTGTGAGAGAGAGGGTTTAATGGGCCTCTCCAGGCAGAGGAGTGTGAGAGAGAGGGTTTAATGGGCCTCTCCAGGTAGAGGAGTGAGAGAGAGAGGGTTTAATGGGCCTCTCCAGGTAGAGGAGTGTGAGAGAGAGAGGGTTTAATGGGCCTCTCCAGGTAGAGGAGTGAGAGAGAGAGGGTTTAATGGTCTCTCCAGGTAGAGGAGTGTGAGAGAGGGTTTAATGGGCCTCTCCAGGTAGAGGAGTGTGAGAGAGAGGGTTTAATGGGCCTCTCCAGGTAGAGGAGTGAGAGAGAGAGGGTTTAATGGGTCTCTCCAGGTAGAGGAGTGTGAGAGAGGGTTTAATGGGCCTCTCCTGGTAGAGGAGTGTGAGAGAGAGGGTTTAATGGGCCTCTCCAGGTAGAGGATGTGAGAGAGAGGGTTTAATGGGCCTCTCCAGGTAGGAGGAGTGAGAGAGAGAGAGGGTTTAATGGGCCTCTCCAGGTAGAGGAGTGAGAGAGAGAGAGGGTTTAATGGGCCTCTCCAGGTAGAGGAGTGAGAGAGAGGGTTTAATGGGCCTCTCCAGGGAGAGGAGTGTGAGAGAGAGGGTTTAATGGGCCTCTCCAGGTAGAGGAGTGTGAGAGAGAGGGTTTAATGGGCCTCTCCAGGTAGAGGAGTGTGAGAGAGAGGGTTTAATGGGCCTCTCCAGGTAGAGGAGTGTGAGAGAGGGTTCAATGGGCCTCTCCAGGTAGAGGAGTGTGAGAGAGAGGGTTTAATGGGCCTCTCCAGGTAGAGGAGTGAGAGAGAGGGTTTAATGGGCCTCTCCAGGTAGAGGAGTGTGAGAGAGAGGGTTTAATGGGCCTCTCCAGGTAGAGGAGTGTGAGAGAGAGGGTTTAATGGGTCTCTCCAGGTAGAGGAGTGAGAGAGAGGGTTTAATGGGCCTCTCCAGGTAGAGGAGTGTGAGAGAGAGAGGGTTTAATGGGCCTCTCCAGGTAGAGGAGTGAGAGAGAGAGGGTTTAATGGGCCTCTCCAGGTAGAGGAGTGTGAGAGAGAGGGTTTAATGGGCCTCTCCTGGTAGAGGAGTGTGAGAGAGAGAGGGTTTAATGGGCCTCTCCAGGTAGAGGAGTGAGAGAGAGGGTTTAATGGGCCTCTCCAGGTAGAGGAGTGAGAGAGAGAGGGTTTAATGGGCCTCTCCAGGTAGAGGAGTGTGAGAGAGAGGGTTTAATGGGCCTCTCCAGGTAGAGGAGTGTGAGAGAGAGAGGGTTTAATGGGCCTCTCCAGGTAGAGGAGTGTGAGAGAGAGAGGGTTTAATGGGCCTCTCCAGGTAGAGGAGTGTGAGAGAGAGGGTTTAATGGGCCTCTCCAGGTAGAGGAGTGTGAGAGAGAGGGTTTAATGGGCCTCTCCAGGTAGAGGAGTGTGAGAGAGAGAGGGTTTAATGGGCCTCTCCAGGTAGAGGAGTGTGAGAGAGAGGGTTTAATGGGCCTCTCCAGGTAGAGGAGTGTGAGAGAGAGGGTTTTAATGGGCCTCTCCAGGTAGAGGAGTGAGAGAGAGAGGGTTTAATGGCCTCTCCAGGTAGAGGAGTGTGAGAGAGAGGGTTTAATGGCCTCTCCAGGTAGAGGAGTGTGAGAGAGAGGGTTTAATGGGTCTCTCCAGGTAGAGGAGTGTGAGAGAGAGAGGGTTTAATGGGCCTCTCCAGGTAGAGGAGTGTGAGAGAGAGGGTTTAATGGGCCTCTCCAGGTAGAGGAGTGTGAGAGAGAGAGGGTTTAATGGGTCTCTCCAGGTAGAGGAGTGTGAGAGAGAGGGTTTAATGGGCCTCTCCAGGTAGAGGAGTGAGAGAGAGAGGGTTTAATGGGCCTCTCCAGGTAGAGGAGTGTGAGAGAGAGGGTTTAATGGGCCTCTCCAGGTAGAGGAGTGAGAGAGAGAGGGTTTAATGGGCCTCTCCAGGTAGAGGAGTGAGAGAGAGGGGTTTAATGGGCCTCTCCAGGTAGAGGAGTGTGAGAGAGAGGGTTTAATGGGCCTCTCCAGGTAGAGGAGTGTGAGAGAGAGAGGGTTTAATGGGCCTCTCCAGGTAGAGGAGTGTGAGAGAGAGGGTTTAATGGGCCTCTCCAGGTAGAGGAGTGAGAGAGAGAGAGGGTTTAATGGGCCTCTCCAGGTAGAGGAGTGTGAGAGAGAGAGGGTTTAATGGGCCTCTCCAGGTAGAGGAGTGTGAGAGAGAGAGGGTTTAATGGGCCTCTCCAGGTAGAGGAGTGAGAGAGAGAGGGTTTAATGGGCCTCTCCAGGTAGAGGAGTGTGAGAGAGAGAGGGTTTAATGGGCCTCTCCAGGTAGAGGAGTGTGAGAGAGAGGGTTTAATGGGCCTCTCCAGGTAGAGGAGTGTGAGAGAGAGGGTTTAATGGGCTCTCCAGGGAGAGGAGTGTGAGAGAGGGTTTAATGGGCCTCTCCAGGTAGAGGAGTGTGAGAGAGAGGGTTTAATGGGCCTCTCCAGGTAGAGGAGTGTGAGAGAGAGGGTTTAATGGGCCTCTCCAGGTAGAGGAGTGTGAGAGAGAGGGTTTAATGGGCCTCTCCAGGTAGAGGAGTGTGAGAGAGAGGGTTTAATGGGTCTCTCCAGGTAGAGGAGTGAGAGAGAGAGGGTTTAATGGGCCTCTCCAGGTAGAGGAGTGAGAGAGAGAGGGTTTAATGGCCTCTCCAGGTAGAGGAGTGAGAGAGAGAGAGGGTTTAATGGGCCTCTCCAGGTAGAGGAGTGAGTGAGAGGGTTTAATGGGCCTCTCCAGGTAGAGGAGAGTGAGAGAGAGAGGGTTTAATGGGCCTCTCCAGGTAGAGGAGTGTGAGAGAGGGTTTAATGGGCCTCTCCAGGGAGAGGAGTGTGAGAGAGAGGGTTTAATGGGCCTCTCCAGGTAGAGGAGTGAGAGAGAGAGAGGGTTTAATGGGCCTCTCCAGGTAGAGGAGTGTGAGAGAGAGGGTTTAATGGGTCTCTCCAGGTAGAGGAGTGTGAGAGAGAGGGTTTAATGGGCCTCTCCAGGTAGAGGAGTGAGAGAGAGAGGGTTTAATGGGCCTCTCCAGGTAGAGGAGTGTGAGAGAGAGAGGGTTTAATGGGCCTCTCCAGGTAGAGGAGTGAGAGAGAGAGGGTTTAATGGGCCTCTCCAGGTAGAGGAGTGAGAGAGAGAGAGGGTTTAATGGGCCTCTCCAGGTAGAGGAGTGTGAGAGAGAGGGTTTAATGGGCCTCTCCAGGGAGAGGAGTGTGAGAGAGAGGTTTAATGGGCCTCTCCAGGAGAGGAGTGTGAGAGAGAGGGTTTAATGGGCCTCTCCAGGTAGAGGAGTGAGAGAGAGAGGGTTTAATGGGCCTCTCCAGGTAGAGGAGTGAGAGAGAGGGTTTAATGGGCCTCTCCAGGTAGAGGAGTGTGAGAGAGAGGGTTTAATGGGCCTCTCCAGGTAGAGGAGTGTGAGAGAGAGAGGGTTTAATGGGCCTCTCCAGGTAGAGGAGTGAGAGAGAGAGGGTTTAATGGGCCTCTCCAGGTAGAGGAGTGAGAGAGAGGGTTTAATGGGCCTCTCCAGGTAGAGGAGTGTGAGAGAGAGGGTTTAATGGGCCTCTCCAGGTAGAGGAGTGTGAGAGAGAGGGTTTAATGGGCCTCTCCAGGTAGAGGAGTGTGAGAGAGAGGGTTTAATGGGCCTCTCCAGGAGAGGAGTGTGAGAGAGAGGGTTTAATGGGCCTCTCCAGGTAGAGGAGTGTGAGAGAGAGGGTTTAATGGGCCTCTCCAGGTAGAGGAGTGAGAGAGAGAGGGTTTAATGGGCCTCTCCAGGTAGAGGAGTGTGAGAGAGAGAGGTTTAATGGGCCTCTCCAGGTAGAGGAGTGTGAGAGAGAGGGTTTAATGGGCCTCTCCAGGTAGAGGAGTGAGAGAGAGGGTTTAATGGGCCTCTCCAGGTAGAGGAGTGTGAGAGAGAGGGTTTAATGGGTCTCTCCAGGTAGAGGAGTGTGAGAGAGAGGGTTTAATGGGCCTCTCCAGGTAGAGGAGTGTGAGAGAGAGGGTTTAATAGGTCTCTCCAGGTAGAGGAGTGTGAGAGAGAGGTTTAATGGGCCTCTCAGGTAGAGGAGTGTGAGAGAGAGGGTTTAATGGGCCTCTCCAGGTAGAGGAGTGAGAGAGAGGGTTTAATGGGCCTCTCCAGGTAGAGGAGTGTGAGAGAGAGAGGGTTTAATGGGCCTCTCCAGGTAGAGGAGTGTGAGAGAGAGGGTTTAATGGGCCTCTCCAGGTAGAGGAGTGAGAGAGAGGGTTTAATGGGCCTCTCCAGGGAGAGGAGTGTGAGAGAGAGGGTTTAATGGGCCTCTCCAGGTGGAGGAGTGAGAGAGAGAGGGTTTAATGGGCCTCTCCAGGTAGAGGAGTGTGAGAGAGAGGGTTTAATGGGTCTCTCCAGGTAGAGGAGTGTGAGAGAGAGGGTTTAATGGGCCTCTCCAGGTAGAGGAGTGAGAGAGAGAGGGTTTAATGGGCCTCTCCAGGTTGAGGAGTGAGAGAGAGAGGGTTTAATGGGCCTCTCCAGGTAGAGGAGTGTGAGAGAGAGGGTTTAATGGGCCTCTCCAGGTAGAGGAGTGTGAGAGAGACAGGGTTTAATGGGCCTCTCCAGGTAGAGGAGTGAGAGAGAGAGGGTTTAATGGGCCTCTCCAGGGAGAGGAGTGTGAGAGAGAGGGTTTAATGGGCCTCTCCAGGGAGAGGAGTGTGAGAGAGAGGGTTTAATGGGCCTCTCCAGGTAGAGGAGTGAGAGAGAGGGTTTAATGGGCCTCTCCAGTTAGAGGAGTGTGAGAGAGAGAGAGGGTTTAATGGGCCTCTCCAGGTAGAGGAGTGAGAGAGAGAGAGGGTTTAATGGGCCTCTCCAGGTAGAGGAGTGTGAGAGAGAGGGTTTAATGGGCCTCTCCAGGTAGAGGAGTGTGAGAGAGAGGGTTTAATGGGCCTCTCCAGGTAGAGGAGTGAGAGAGAGGGTTTAATGGGCCTCTCCAGGTAGAGGAGTGTGAGAGAGAGGGTTTAATGGGTCTCTCCAGGTAGAGGAGTGTGAGAGAGAGGGTTTAATGGGCCTCTCCAGGTAGAGGAGTGTGAGAGAGAGGGTTTAATGGGCCTCTCCAGGTAGAGGAGTGTGAGAGAGAGAGGGTTTAATGGGCCTCTCCAGGTAGAGGAGTGTGAGAGAGAGGGTTTAATGGGCCTCTCCAGGTAGAGGAGTGTGAGAGAGAGGGTTTAATGGGCCTCTCCAGGTAGAGGAGTGAGAGAGAGAGGGTTTAATGGGCCTCTCCAGGTAGAGGAGTGAGAGAGAGGGTTTAATGGGCCTCTCCAGGTAGAGGAGTGTGAGAGAGAGGGTTTAATGGGTCTCTCCAGGTAGAGGAGTGAGAGAGAGGGTTTAATGGGTCCTCTCCAGGTAGAGGAGTGTGAGAGAGAGGGTTTAATGGGCCTCTCCAGGTAGAGGAGTGTGTGAGAGAGGGTTTAATGGGTCTCTCCAGGTAGAGGAGTGTGAGAGAGAGGGTTTAATGGGCCTCTCCAGGTAGAGGAGTGTGAGAGAGAGGGTTTAATGGGCCTCTCCAGGTAGAGGAGTGTGAGAGAGAGGGTTTAATGGGTCTCTCCAGGTAGAGGAGTGTGAGAGAGAGAGGGTTTAATGGGTCTCTCCAGGTAGAGGAGTGTGAGAGAGAGGGTTTAATGGGCCTCTCCAGGTAGAGGAGTGAGAGAGAGAGGGTTTAATGGGCCTCTCCAGGTAGAGGAGTGTGAGAGAGAGGGTTTAATGGGCCTCTCCAGGTAGAGGAGTGAGAGAGAGAGGGTTTAATGGGCCTCTCCAGGTAGAGGAGTGTGAGAGAGAGGGTTTAATGGGCCTCTCCAGGTAGAGGAGTGTGAGAGAGAGGGTTTAATGGGCCTCTCCAGGTAGAGGAGTGTGAGAGAGAGGGTTTAATGGGCCTCTCCAGGTAGAGGAGTGAGAGAGAGGGTTTAATGGGCCTCTCCAGGTAGAGGAGTGAGAGAGAGAGAGGGTTTAATGGGCCTCTCCAGGTAGAGGAGTGTGAGAGAGAGAGGGTTTAATGGGTCTCTCCAGGTAGAGGAGTGTGAGAGAGAGGGTTTAATGGGTCCTCTCCAGGTAGAGGAGTGTGAGAGAGAGGGTTTAATGGGCCTCTCCAGGTAGAGGAGTGTGAGAGAGAGAGGGTTTAATGGGCCTCTCCAGGTAGAGGAGTGTGAGAGAGAGAGGGTTTAATGGGCCTCTCCAGGTAGAGGAGTGAGAGAGAGGGTTTAATGGGCCTCTCCAGGTAGAGGAGTGAGAGAGAGAGGGTTTAATGGGCCTCTCCAGGTAGAGGAGTGTGAGAGAGAGAGGGTTTAATGGGTCTCTCCAGGTAGAGGAGTGTGAGAGAGAGGGTTTAATGGGTCTCTCCAGGTAGAGGAGTGTGAGAGAGAGGGTTTAATGGGTCTCTCCAGGTAGAGGAGTGTGAGAGAGAGGGTTTAATGGGCCTCTCCAGGTAGAGGAGTGTGAGAGAGGGTTTAATGGGCCTGTCCAGGTAGAGGAGTGTGAGAGAGAGGGTTTAATGGGTCTCTCCAGGTAGAGGAGTGAGAGAGAGAGGGTTTAATGGGCCTCTCCAGGTAGAGGAGTGTGAGAGAGAGGGTTTAATGGGCCTCTCCAGGTAGAGGAGTGAGAGAGAGAGGGTTTAATGGGCCTCTCCAGGTAGAGGAGTGTGAGAGAGAGAGGGTTTAATGGGCCTCTCCAGGTAGAGGAGTGTGAGAGAGGGTTTAATGGGCCTCTCCAGGTAGAGGAGTGAGAGAGAGAGGGTTTAATGGGTCTCTCCAGGTAGAGGAGTGTGAGAGAGAGAGGGTTTAATGGGCCTCTCCAGGTAGAGGAGTGAGAGAGAGGGTTTAATGGGCCTCTCCAGGTAGAGGAGTGTGAGAGAGAGAGGGTTTAATGGGTCTCTCCAGGTAGAGGAGTGTGAGAGAGAGAGGGTTTAATGGGCCTCTCCAGGTAGAGGAGTGTGAGAGAGGGTTTAATGGGCCTCTCCAGGTAGAGGAGTGTGAGAGAGAGAGGGTTTAATGGGCCTCTCCAGGTAGAGGAGTGTGTGAGAGAGAGGGTTTAATGGGCCTCTCCAGGTAGAGGAGTGTGAGAGAGAGAGGGTTTAATGGGCCTCTCCAGGTAGAGGAGTGTGAGAGAGGGTTTAATGGGCCTCTCCAGGTAGAGGAGTGTGAGAGAGAGGGTTTAATGGGCCTCTCCAGGTAGAGGAGTGTGAGAGAGGGTTTAATGGGCCTCTCCAGGTAGAGGAGTGAGAGAGAGAGGGTTTAATGGGTCTCTCCAGGTAGAGGAGTGTGAGAGAGAGAGGGTTTAATGGGTCTCTCCAGGTAGAGGAGTGTGAGAGAGAGGGTTTAATGGGCCTCTCCAGGTAGAGGAGTGTGAGAGAGAGGGTTTAATGGGCCTCTCCAGGTAGAGGAGTGAGAGAGAGGGTTTAATGGGCCTCTCCAGGTAGAGGAGTGAGAGAGAGAGAGGGTTTAATGGGCCTCTCCAGGTAGAGGAGTGTGAGAGAGAGGGTTTAATGGGCCTCTCCAGGTAGAGGAGTGAGAGAGAGGGTTTAATGGGCCTCTCCAGGTAGAGGAGTGAGAGAGAGGGTTTAATGGGCATCTCCAGGTAGAGGAGTGTGAGAGAGAGAGGGTTTAATGGGCCTCTCCAGGTAGAGGAGTGTGAGAGAGAGGGTTTAATGGGCCTCTCCAGGTAGAGGAGTGAGAGAGAGGGTTTAATGGGCCTCTCCAGGTAGAGGAGTGTGAGAGAGAGAGGGTTTAATGGGTCTCTCCAGGTAGAGGAGTGTGAGAGAGAGGGTTTAATGGGCCTCTCCAGGTAGAGGAGTGAGAGAGAGAGGGTTTAATGGGCCTCTCCAGGTAGAGGAGTGAGAGAGAGAGGGTTTAATGGGCCTCTCCAGGTAGAGGAGTGTGAGAGAGAGGGTTTAATGGGCCTCTCCAGGTAGAGGAGTGAGAGAGAGAGGGTTTAATGGGTCTCTCCAGGTAGAGGAGTGTGAGAGAGAGAGGGTTTAATGGGCCTCTCCAGGTAGAGGAGTGTGAGAGAGAGAGGGTTTAATGGGCCTCTCCAGGTAGAGGAGTGTGAGAGAGAGAGGGTTTAATGGGCCTCTCCAGGTAGAGGAGTGTGAGAGAGAGGGTTTAATGGGCCTCTCCAGGGAGAGGAGTGTGAGAGAGAGGGTTTAATGGGCCTCTCCAGGTAGAGGAGTGTGAGAGAGAGGGTTTAATGGGCCTCTCCAGGTAGAGGAGTGTGAGAGAGGGTTTAATGGGCCTCTCCAGGTAGAGGAGTGAGAGAGAGAGGGTTTAATGGGCCTCTCCAGGTAGAGGAGTGAGAGAGAGAGAGGGTTTAATGGGCCTCTCCAGGTAGAGGAGTGTGAGAGAGAGAGGGTTTAATGGGCCTCTCCAGGTAGAGGAGTGTGAGAGAGAGAGGGTTTAATGGGCCTCTCCAGGTAGAGGAGTGAGAGAGAGAGGGTTTAATGGGTCTCTCCAGGTAGAGGAGTGTGAGAGAGAGAGGGTTTAATGGGCCTCTCCAGGTAGAGGAGTGTGAGAGAGAGAGGGTTTAATGGGCCTCTCCAGGTAGAGGAGTGTGAGAGAGAGGGTTTAATGGGCCTCTCCAGGTAGAGGAGTGTGAGAGAGAGAGGGTTTAATGGGCCTCTCCAGGTAGAGGAGTGAGAGAGAGAGAGGGTTTAATGGGTCTCTCCAGGTAGAGGAGTGTGAGAGAGAGGGTTTAATGGGCCTCTCCAGGTAGAGGAGTGTGAGAGAGAGGGTTTAATGGGCCTCTCCAGGTAGAGGAGTGAGAGAGAGGGTTTAATGGGCCTCTCCAGGTAGAGGAGTGTGAGAGAGAGGGTTTAATGGGCCTCTCCAGGTAGAGGAGTGAGAGAGAGGGTTTAATGGGCCTCTCCAGGTAGAGGAGTGTGAGAGAGAGAGGGTTTAATGGGCCTCTCCAGGTAGAGGAGTGAGAGAGAGAGGGTTTAATGGGTCTCTCCAGGTAGAGGAGTGTGAGAGAGAGAGGGTTTAATGGGCCTCTCCAGGTAGAGGAGTGAGAGAGAGAGAGGGTTTAATGGGCCTCTCCAGGTAGAGGAGTGAGAGAGAGAGGGTTTAATGGGCCTCTCCAGGTAGAGGAGTGAGAGAGAGAGGGTTTAATGGGCCTCTCCTGGTAGAGGAGTGTGAGAGAGAGGGTTTAATGGGCCTCTCCAGGTAGAGGAGTGAGAGAGAGAGGGTTTAATGGGCCTCTCCAGGTAGAGGAGTGAGAGAGAGAGGGTTTAATGGGCCTCTCCAGGTAGAGGAGTGAGAGAGAGAGGGTTTAATGGGCCTCTCCAGGTAGAGGAGTGAGAGAGAGAGGGTTTAATGGTCCTCTCCAGGTAGAGGAGTGTGAGAGAGAGGGTTTAATGGGCCTCTCCAGGTAGAGGAGTGTGAGAGAGAGGGTTTAATGGGCCTCTCCAGGTAGAGGAGTGTGAGAGAGAGGGTTTAATGGGCCTCTCCAGGTAGAGGAGTGAGAGAGAGAGGGTTTAATGGGCCTCTCCAGGTAGAGGAGTGTGAGAGAGGGTTTAATGGGCCTCTCCAGGTAGAGGAGTGAGAGAGAGAGGGTTTAATGGGCCTCTCCAGGTAGAGGAGTGAGAGAGAGAGGGTTTAATGGGTCTCTCCAGGTAGAGGAGTGTGAGAGAGAGAGGGTTTAATGGGACTCTCCAGGTAGAGGAGTGAGAGAGAGGGTTTAATGGGCCTCTCCAGGTAGAGGATGTGAGAGAGAGAGGGTTTAATGGGCCTCTCCAGGTAGAGGAGTGAGAGAGAGAGGGTTTAATGGGTCTCTCCAGGTAGAGGAGTGTGAGAGAGAGAGGGTTTAATGGGTCTCTCCAGGTAGAGGAGTGAGAGAGAGGGTTTAATGGGCCTCTCCAGGTAGAGGAGTGAGAGAGAGAGGGTTTAATGGGCCTCTCCAGGTAGAGGAGTGTGAGAGAGAGAGGGTTTAATGGGCCTCTCCAGGTAGAGGAGTGTGTGAGAGAGAGGGTTTAATGGGCCTCTCCAGGTAGAGGAGTGTGAGAGAGAGAGTTTAATGGGTCTCTCCAGGTAGAGGAGTGTGAGAGAGAGAGGGTTTAATGGGACTCTCCAGGTAGAGGAGTGAGAGAGAGAGAGGGTTTAATGGGCCTCTCCAGGTAGAGGAGTGAGAGAGAGAGGGTTTAATGGGTCTCTCCAGGTAGAGGAGTGTGAGAGAGAGAGGGTTTAATGGGCCTCTCCAGGTAGAGGAGTGAGAGAGAGGGTTTAATGGGCCTCTCCAGGTAGAGGAGTGTGAGAGAGAGGGTTTAATGGGTCTCTCCAGATAGAGGAGTGTGAGAGAGAGGGTTTAATGGGCCTCTCCAGGTAGAGGAGTGTGAGAGAGAGAGGGTTTAATGGGCCTCTCCAGGTAGAGGAGTGAGAGAGAGGGTTTAATGGGCCTCTCCAGGTAGAGGAGTGTGAGAGAGAGAGGGTTTAATGGGCCTCTCCAGGTAGAGGAGTGAGAGAGAGGGTTTAATGGGCCTCTCCAGGGAGAGGAGTGTGAGAGATGGTTTAATGGGCCTCTCCAGGTAGAGGAGTGAGAGAGAGAGGGTTTAATGGGCCTCTCCAGGTAGAGGAGTGAGAGAGAGAGGGTTTAATGGGCCTCTCCAGGTAGAGGAGTGTGAGAGAGAGGGTTTAATGGGCCTCTCCAGGTAGAGGAGTGTGAGAGAGAGGGTTTAATGGGCCTCTCCAGGTAGAGGAGTGAGAGAGAGAGGGTTTAATGGGCCTCTCCAGGTAGAGGAGTGAGAGAGAGGGTTTAATGGGCCTCTCCAGGTAGAGGAGTGTGAGAGAGGGTTTAATGGGCCTCTCCAGGTAGAGGAGTGTGAGAGAGAGGGTTTAATGGGCCTCTCCAGGTAGAGGAGTGAGAGAGAGGGTTTAATGGGCCTCTCCAGGTAGAGGAGTGTGAGAGAGAGGGTTTAATGGGTCTCTCCAGGTAGAGGAGTGTGAGAGAGAGGGTTTAATGGGCCTCTCCAGGTAGAGGAGTGAGAGAGAGAGGGTTTAATGGGTCTCTCCAGGTAGAGGAGTGTGAGAGAGAGGGTTTAATGGGCCTCTCCAGGTAGAGGAGTGAGAGAGAGGGTTTAATGGGCCTCTCCAGGTAGAGGAGTGTGAGAGAGAGAGGGTTTAATGGGCCTCTCCAGGTAGAGGAGTGAGAGAGAGAGAGGGTTTAATGGGCCTCTCCAGGTAGAGGAGTGTGAGAGAGAGGGTTTAATGGGCCTCTCCAGGTAGAGGAGTGTGAGAGAGAGGGTTTAATGGGCCTCTCCAGGTAGAGGAGTGAGAGAGAGGGTTTAATGGGCCTCTCCAGGTAGAGGAGTGTGAGAGAGGGTTTAATGGGCCTCTCCAGGTAGAGGAGTGTGAGAGAGAGGGTTTAATGGGCCTCTCCAGGTAGAGGAGTGTGAGAGAGAGGGTTTAATGGGCCTCTCCAGGTAGAGGAGTGTGAGAGAGAGAGGGTTTAATGGGTCTCTCCAGGTAGAGGAGTGTGAGAGAGAGGGTTTAATGGGCCTCTCCAGGTAGAGGAGTGAGAGAGAGAGGGTTTAATGGGCCTCTCCAGGTAGAGGAGTGAGAGAGAGAGGGTTTAATGGGCCTCTCCAGGTAGAGGAGTGTGAGAGAGAGGGTTTAATGGGCCTCTCCAGGTAGAGGAGTGTGAGAGAGAGGGTTTAATGGGCCTCTCCAGGTAGAGGAGTGAGAGAGAGAGGGTTTAATGGGCCTCTCCAGGTAGAGGAGTGAGAGAGAGGGTTTAATGGGCCTCTCCAAGGTAGAGGAGTGTGAGAGAGAGGGTTTAATGGGTCTCTCCAGGTAGAGGAGTGAGAGAGAGGGTTTAATGGGTCTCTCCAGGTAGAGGAGTGAGAGAGAGGGTTTAATGGGCCTCTCCAGGTAGAGGAGTGTGAGAGAGAGGGTTTAATGGGTCTCTCCAGGTAGAGGAGTGTGAGAGAGAGGGTTTAATGGGCCTCTCCAGGTAGAGGAGTGTGAGAGAGAGGGTTTAATGGGCCTCTCCAGGTAGAGGAGTGTGAGAGAGAGGGTTTAATGGGTCTCTCCAGGTAGAGGAGTGTGAGAGAGAGGGTTTAATGGGACTCTCCAGGTAGAGGAGTGAGAGAGAGAGGGTTTAATGGGCCTCTCCAGGTAGAGGAGTGTGAGAGAGAGGGTTTAATGGGTCTCTCCAGGTAGAGGAGTGTGAGAGAGAGGGTTTAATGGGCCTCTCCAGGTAGAGGAGTGTGAGAGAGAGGGTTTAATGGGCCTCGTCCAGGTAGAGGAGTGTGAGAGAGAGGGTTTAATGGGCCTCTCCAGGTAGAGGAGTGAGAGAGAGAGGGTTTAATGGGCCTCTCCAGGTAGAGGAGTGAGAGAGAGAGGGTTTAATGGGTCTCTCCAGGTAGAGGAGTGAGAGAGAGAGAGGGTTTAATGGGCCTCTCCAGGTAGAGGAGTGTGAGAGAGAGAGGGTTTAATGGGTCTCTCCAGGTAGAGGAGTGTGAGAGAGAGGGTTTAATGGGCCTCTCCAGGTAGAGGAGTGAGAGAGAGAGGGTTTAATGGGCCTCTCCAGGTAGAGGAGTGTGAGAGAGAGGGTTTAATGGGTCTCTCCAGGTAGAGGAGTGTGAGAGAGAGGGTTTAATGGGCCTCTCCAGGTAGAGGAGTGTGAGAGAGAGGGTTTAATGGGTCTCTCCAGGTAGAGGAGTGAGAGAGAGAGAGGGTTTAATGGGCCTCTCCAGGTAGAGGAGTGTGAGAGAGGGTTTAATGGGCCTCTCCAGGTAGAGGAGTGAGAGAGAGAGGGTTTAATGGGCTCTCTCCAGGTAGAGGAGTGTGAGAGAGAGAGGGTTTAATGGGTCCTCTCCAGGTAGAGGAGTGTGAGAGAGAGGGTTTAATGGGTCTCTCCAGGTAGAGGAGTGAGAGAGAGAGAGGGTTTAATGGGCCTCTCCAGGTAGAGGAGTGTGAGAGAGGGTTTAATGGGCCTCTCCAGGGAGAGGAGTGTGAGAGAGAGGGTTTAATGGGCCTCTCCAGGTAGAGGAGTGTGAGAGAGGGTTTAATGGGTCTCTCCAGGTAGAGGAGTGTGAGAGAGAGAGGGTTTAATGGGTCTCTCCAGGTAGAGGAGTGTGAGAGAGAGGGTTTAATGGGCCTCTCCAGGTAGAGGAGTGTGAGAGAGAGGGTTTAATGGGCCTCTCCAGGTAGAGGAGTGAGAGAGAGGGTTTAATGGGCCTCTCCAGGTAGAGGAGTGAGAGAGAGAGAGGGTTTAATGGGCCTCTCCAGGTAGAGGAGTGTGAGAGAGAGGGTTTAATGGGCCTCTCCAGGTAGAGGAGTGAGAGAGAGGGTTTAATGGGCCTCTCCAGGTAGAGGAGTGAGAGAGAGGGTTTAATGGGCCTCTCCAGGTAGAGGAGTGTGAGAGAGAGAGGGTTTAATGGGCCTCTCCAGGTAGAGGAGTGTGAGAGAGAGGGTTTAATGGGCCTCTCCAGGTAGAGGAGTGAGAGAGAGGGTTTAATGGGCCTCTCCAGGTAGAGGAGTGTGAGAGAGAGAGGGTTTAATGGGTCTCTCCAGGTAGAGGAGTGTGAGAGAGAGGGTTTAATGGGCCTCTCCAGGTAGAGGAGTGAGAGAGAGAGGGTTTAATGGGCCTCTCCAGGTAGAGGAGTGAGAGAGAGAGGGTTTAATGGGCCTCTCCAGGTAGAGGAGTGTGAGAGAGAGGGTTTAATGGGCCTCTCCAGGTAGAGGAGTGAGAGAGAGAGGGTTTAATGGGTCCTCTCCAGGTAGAGGAGTGTGAGAGAGAGAGGGTTTAATGGGCCTCTCCAGGTAGAGGAGTGTGAGAGAGAGAGGGTTTAATGGGCCTCTCCAGGTAGAGGAGTGTGAGAGAGAGAGGGTTTAATGGGCCTCTCCAGGTAGAGGAGTGTGAGAGAGAGGGTTTAATGGGCCTCTCCAGGTAGAGGAGTGTGAGAGAGAGGGTTTAATGGGCCTCTCCAGGTAGAGGAGTGTGAGAGAGAGGGTTTAATGGGCCTCTCCAGGTAGAGGAGTGTGAGAGAGGGTTTAATGGGCCTCTCCAGGTAGAGGAGTGAGAGAGAGAGGGTTTAATGGGCCTCTCCAGGTAGAGGAGTGAGAGAGAGAGGGTTTAATGGGCCTCTCCAGGTAGAGGAGTGTGTGAGAGAGAGGGTTTAATGGGCCTCTCCAGGTAGAGGAGTGAGAGAGAGAGGGTTTAATGGGCCTCTCCAGGTAGAGGAGTGTGAGAGAGAGAGGGTTTAATGGGCCTCTCCAGGTAGAGGAGTGAGAGAGAGAGGGTTTAATGGGCCTCTCCAGGTAGAGGAGTGTGAGAGAGAGAGGGTTTAATGGGCCTCTCCAGGTAGAGGAGTGAGAGAGAGAGGGTTTAATGGGCCTCTCCAGGGAGAGGAGTGTGAGAGAGAGGGTTTAATGGGTCTCACAGGTAGAGGAGTGTGAGAGAGAGAGGGTTTAATGGGCCTCTCCAGGTAGAGGAGTGTGAGAGAGAGAGGGTTTAATGGGCCTCTCCAGGTAGAGGAGTGTGAGAGAGAGGGTTTAATGGGCCTCTCCAGGGAGAGGAGTGTGAGAGAGAGGGTTTAATGGGCCTCTCCAGGTAGAGGAGTGAGAGAGAGAGGGTTTAATGGGCCTCTCCAGGTAGAGGAGTGTGAGAGAGAGGGTTTAATGGGCCTCTCCAGGTAGAGGAGTGAGAGAGAGAGGGTTTAATGGGCCTCTCCAGGTAGAGGAGTGTGTGAGAGAGAGGGTTTAATGGGTCTCTCCAGGGAGAGGAGTGTGAGAGAGAGAGGGTTTAATGGGCCTCTCCAGGTAGAGGAGTGTGAGAGAGAGGGTTTAATGGGCCTCTCCAGGTAGAGGAGTGAGAGAGAGAGGGTTTAATGGGCCTCTCCAGGTAGAGGAGTGTGAGAGAGAGAGTTTAATGGGTCTCTCCAGGTAGAGGAGTGTGAGAGAGAGAGGGTTTAATGGGTCTCTCCAGGTAGAGGAGTGTGAGAGAGAGAGGGTTTAATGGGCCTCTCCAGGTAGAGGAGTGTGTGAGAGAGAGGGTTTAATGGGCCTCTCCAGGTAGAGGAGTGTGAGAGAGAGGGTTTAATGGGCCTCTCCAGGTAGAGGAGTGTGTGAGAGAGGGTTTAATGGGTCTCTCCAGGTAGAGGAGTGTGAGAGAGGGTTTAATGGGCCTCTCCAGGTAGAGGAGTGTGAGAGAGAGGGTTTAATGGGCCTCTCCAGGTAGAGGAGTGTGAGAGAGAGGGTTTAATGGGCCTCTCCAGGTAGAGGAGTGAGAGAGAGGGTTTAATGGGCCTCTCCAGGTAGAGGAGTGTGAGAGAGAGGGTTTAATGGGCCTCTCCAGGTAGAGGAGTGTGAGAGAGAGAGGGTTTAATGGGCCTCTCCAGGTAA
>NW_027138747.1:0-35703 GCF_035084215.1 Heptranchias perlo
TAGTTTAAAATGTTTCTGGTTATAAGGAATGGTCCTGGTGACGAGAGAGATGTCTCACAACCCTCTCTCCCTCTCTCCCTCTCCTTCTCCCTCTCTCTCCCACCTCATCTCTCCCTCTCCCCTCCCCTCCCTCCCTCCCTCTCCCCTCTCCCTCCCTCTCTCCCTCCCCTCCCCCATCTCTCCCTCCCTCTCTCTCTCCCTTTCTCCCTCTCTTTCTCTCTCTCTCCCCCCCTCTCTCCCCCTCTCCCTCTCTCCCCCCTCTCCCTCTCTCCCCCCTCTCCCTCTCTCCCCCTCCCCTCCCCTCTCCCTACTCCCCTCCCTCTCTCCCTCCCCCTCCTCCTCCCTCTCCCCTCCCTCTATCTCTCTCCCTCTCCCCTCCCTCTCCCTTTCTCCCTCTCTTTCTCTCTCCCTCCCCCCTCTCTCCCCCTCTCCCTCTCTCCCCCCTCTCCCTCTCTCCCCTCCCTCTCCCCTTCTCCCCTCCCTCTCTCCCTCCCCTTCCCCCTCCCTCTCCCCACCCTCTATCTCTCCCTCTCTCCCCTCCCTCTCCCTCCCCCTCCCCCCCTCCCTCTATCTCTCTCCCTCTCCCCTCCCTCTCCCCTTCTCCCCCTCCCTCTCTCCCTCCCCCTCCCTCTCCCCTCCCTCTATCTCTCTCCCTCTCCCCTCCCTCTCCCTTTCTCCCTCTCTTTCTCTCTCCCTCCCCCCCTCTCTCCCCCCTCTCCCTCTCTCCCCTCCCTCTCCCTCCCCCTCCCCCCTCCCTCTATCTCTCTCCCTCTCCCCTCCCTCTCCCCTTCTCCCCTCCCTCTCTCCCTCCCCCTCCCTCTCCCCTCCCTCTATCTCTCTCCCTCTCCCCTCCCTCTCCCTTTCTCCCTCTCTTTCTCTCTCCCTCCCCCCCTCTCTCCCCCCTCTCCCTCTCTCCCCTCCCTCCCCCTCCCCCCTCCCTCCCTCTTCTCTCTCCCTCTCCCCTCCCTCTCCCCTTCTCCCCCTCTCCCTCCCTCTCCCCTTCTCCCCTCCCTCTCTCCCTCCCCTTCCCCCCTCCCTCCCCTCTATCTCTCCCTCTCTCCCCTCCCTCTCCCTCCCCCTCCCCCTCCCCCCCCTCTCCCCCCTCCCCCTCTCTCCCCCCTCCCTCTCTCTATCTCTCCCTCCCCCTCCCCCTCTCCCCCCTCCCCCTCTCTCCGTGCTATTATACGATGAGCAAGGAGCAGGGCGTCTCTTACCGGCCTCCCGAGAGACCTGAGCAAAGGCCTCGACCCCACTCTCTCCGTAGTTGCCCTCTGAGGCGATGGTCGACACGTAGTTCCAGCCCAGAGCTTTGACGATGTCCACCATGGCCTGGGCCTGGTAGGAATCGGGCGGAACCACACGTGAGAAATAGTCGTAGCGATTGTTGTCACTGAGCTCGGGCGCAGTCGATGCGTAACTTATCTGGGGGATCTGAGGGGTTTCAACATCACAGCGTTAGAAGCCAGTGTCTGTCCTCCCTACTCTGTCGCTCCTCCAGTGACGCTGGGCCTCCCAGTGAGGAGAACACACTAGTGCACAGCACTGTATGTTGGTGTACAATGTGGTGCACGAGTGGAGGAACGCACTGTGCACTAGTGTTACACACCGTATCCTAGTGTCTGACACTGTGCACGAGTGTAACACACTGTAAACTAGTGTATAACACTGTGCACTAGTGTGACAACCCGTGAATGTGCACTAGTGTAACACACTGCATACTAGTGTATGACACGGTGCACTAGTGTGACAACCCATGAATGTGCACTAGTGTAACACACTGCATACTAGTGTATGACACTGTGCACTCATGTAACACACTGTAAACTAGTGTATAACACTGTGCACTAGTGTGACAACCCGTGAATGTGCACTAGTGTAACACACTGCGTACTAGTGTATGACACTGTGCACTAGTGTAACACACTGTAAACTAGTGTATAACACTGTGCACTAGTGTGACAACCCGTGAATGTGCACTAGTGTAACACACTGCATACTAGTGTATGACACGGTGCACTAGTGTTACACACCATAGCCTAGTGTCTGACACTGTGCACTAGTGTAAATACCCAGTTGTAGTGTAACAGATGGTATACTAGTGTATGACACTGTGCACTAGTGTAACAACATGTGACTGCACGAGTGTAACACGCTGTATACTACCGTATGACACTGTGCACTGGTGCAACAACCTGTGACTGTGCACTAGTGTAACACACTATGCTCATGTATGACACCGTGCGCTAGTGGAAATCATGGTTGTAGTGTAACATGCTGTGCACTAGTGCAACACACGATATCCCAGTGTGTGACACTGTGCACCAGTGTGACATACTCTATCCTAGTGTACAAAACCATGCACTAG
Source organism: Heptranchias perlo (assembly GCF_035084215.1). Taxonomy (NCBI): domain Eukaryota; kingdom Metazoa; phylum Chordata; class Chondrichthyes; order Hexanchiformes; family Hexanchidae; genus Heptranchias; species Heptranchias perlo. The sequence goes on from NW_027138747.1 coordinate 2,366, forward strand.
TGTGACACACTCTATCCTAGTGTATGAAACTGTGCACTAGTGTGACACACTCTATCCTAGTGTACGAAACTGTGCACTAGTGTGACACACTCCATCCTAATGTACAACACTGTGCACTAGTGTAACACACTGCTCTGGTGTTACACACTGTTGAAGTGTAACATATTGTATAATAGTGTAACAGACTATATTTGTGTGAAATAGCACGTGCTAGTGCAACACACTATTGTAGTGTGGCACACAGTGTACTATTATGACATGCCGTGTACTAGTGAAAAGCACTGTTGTAGTGTACCACCTTGTATACTGGTGTGTAACACTTTGTAGAAATGTAACCACTATATACCAGTGAACAACACTGTGCAATAGTGTAACACACTGTACACTAGTGATTAACACTGTGTGCTAATGTAACACACTATATACTCGTCAATGTCAGGTCGAGGGTCCGAGCCCCCACTCCAGAGACTCGAGCCCCGTAATCCAGGCCCCGACACTCCCCCCGGTGCCGGTACTGAGGGAGCGCCGCACTGTCAGAGGGGCCGTCTCTCGGGACGAGACGTTAAACCGAGGCCCCCGTCTGTCCCTCTCAGGTGGGACGTAAAAGATCCCACGGCCGCTATTGGAGGAAGAGCAGAGGCGGCGGGGAGGGGGGAGTTCGGCCCGGGGTCCTGGGGCCGAGATTTATCCTCAACCAACATCACTAAAACAAAATGACTCTCATTTTCTCTCCATGGGATCTTGCTGTGCAAAAATTGGCTGAAGCATTTCCCAAAATATAAACAGTGACTTACTCTTCAAAAGGATTTCATTGGCTGTGAGATCGTGAAAGACACCGAAGAAATATAACTTCCTCCTCCGCTCATTCGCCCCTCCCCTCATTCGCCCCTCCCCTCATTCTCCCCTTCTCCCCTCATTCTCCCTCCTCCCCTCATTCTCCCTCCACTCATTCTCCCCTCCTCCCCTCATTCTCCCTCCCCTCATTCTCCCCTCCTCCCCTCATTCTCCCTCCCCTCATTTTCCCCCTCCTCATTCTCCATCTCCTCCCTTTATTCTCCACTCCTCCCCTCATTCTCTCCCTCCCCCTCATTCTCCTCCTCCTCCCCTGATTCTACCCCTCCTCCCTTCATTCTCCCCCTCCTCCCCTCATTCTTCCCCTCCCCTCAATCTCCCCTCCTCTCCACATTTACCTCCTCCCCCTCATTCTCCCCACCTCCCCCTCATTCTTCCCCTCCCTCTCATTCTCCCCTCCTCTCCTCATTCTCCCCCTCCCCCTCAATCTCACCCTCCTCTCCTCATACTCCATCTCCTACCCTCATTCCTTGCTCCTCCCTTCATTCTCACCTCCTCCCCTCATTCTTCCCTCCTCCCCTCATTCTACCCCTCCTCCCATCACTTTCACCCTTCTCCACTCATTCTGTCCCCCACCCCTCATTCTGCACCTGCTCTCCCCATTCTCCCCTCCTCCCCTCATTCTCCCCTCCCTCCCCTTATTCTCCCCTCCTCCCCTCATTCTTCCCTCCTCCCCTCATTCTCCCCTCCTCCCCTCATTTTCCACCTCCTCCCCTTATTCTCCCTCTCCTCCCCTCATTCTCCCCTCTCCCTCATTCTCCCCCTCCCCTCATTCTCTCCCTCCTCCCCTCATACTCCACCTCCTCCCCTCATTCTTCCCTCCTCCCCTCATTCTCCCATCCTCCACTTATTCTCCCCTCCTCCCCTCATTCTCCACCTCCTCCCCCATTCCCTCCCTCCTCCCCTCATTCTCCCCTAGCTCCCCTCATTCTCCCCTCCTCCCCCCATTCTCCTCCTCCTCCCCTCATTCTCCCCTGATCCTCCCCCTCCTCCCCTCATTCTCTCCTCCTCCCCTCATTCTCCCCTCCTCCCCTCATTCTCCCCTCCTCCCCTCATCCTTCCCCTCCTCCCCTCATTCTCTCCTCCTCCCCTCATTCTCTCCTCCTCCCCTCATCCTCCCCTCCTCCCCTCATTCTCCCCCCCTCCCCTCATTCTCCCCTCCTCCCCTCATTGTCCCCCTCCTCCCCTCATCCTCCCCCTCCTCCCCTCATCCCCCCTCCTTCCCTCATCCTCCCCTCCTCCCCTCATCCTCCCCCTCCTTCCCTCATCCTCCACCTCCTCCCCTCATTCCTCATTCCTTGCATAACCCTCCGCTCCTCACACCAATACAGCCCCCAGACCCATCCCAAGCAGGATCCCGTTCTAATCCTCAATCCTAACCCCCCCACCCCCCCCGCACCCCTGGACACCGAAACTCCCGGGCCCGCCCGTGAGGCACACCCCTTTCAAACCACCTCGAATCTGCTCGGGACCCTCAACCCCATCCACCATCGGTCCATAAATGACTTAACTGCAAAGAGTCTCAGGACATTGGCCACCATGATGGAGACGGAGCTGGCCGAGGCGCCGATAACCCCAATCACCCTCTCGGGCTTGGCCAGGATTGGTGGCTCTCCGTTGGAGCACCTGATGTCGGACGTGTCCTTCTGGATGAGCGCCTGGACAAAGGTGAGGGACTGCTCGAGGGCGTAGATGTCCCGGGAGCAGGTGTCCAGAATCCGTGCCCCAAGGGTGATGTTGGGGAGAAGATCAGGGTCGCTGTTGATTTGGTCCAGGGCGTACAACATGGCCTCCATCCGGTGAACTCCCTTCTCCTTCTTGATGTCGCCGCAAGAGATGCCTGCAGGACCCTTGCCGTGGACTGGGAAGAGACCCCCCAGTGTGATGTCCCCTTCGATCTTGATGGAGTGGGGCTGCGTCCCCTGCTGAGAGTGGGCTAGCGACAACCAGACCAAAGCTCCCGCCAACCAACCCAGCATTGGCCACCCGCCGCCAATGGAGGAGAAGGGGCGGCCCATGTCTCCCCGGGTTCTCAGGCCCCTCACCTTTGAGCTGACAGTCGGGGTCGTAACAGGCCTGAAATGACACAACAGGACGGTGTAAGAGAGGTCAGTGCGTGATGGTTACATTCTGAGACTCATTAATAAGATGAATCGGACACTTGACTCCCACCTAGGCTTGGTTGTGGTGAAGATCTCCCCTCACTCACAGGGGCTTCAGTGACAGGACTATGGTTCCCACTGAGTTTACGTTGGCAGCTTGCCACCAGGCAATCTCTGCGGCACTTGCACTGAGACTTAAGTTTTATCTTATCCGTTCATGGGATGTGGGCGTCGCTGGCGAGGCCGCCATTTATTGCCCATCCCTAATTGCCCCTTGAGAAGGTGGTGGTGAGCCGCCTTCTTGAACCGCTGCAGTCCGTGTGGTGAAGGTTCTCCCACAGTGCTGTTAGGGAGGGAGTTCCAGGATTTTGACCCAGCGACGATGAAGGAACGGCGATATATTTCCAAGTCGGGATGGTGTGTGACTCGGAGGGGAACGTGCAGGTGGTGTTGTTCCCATGTACCTGCTGCCCTTGTCCTTCTAGGTGGTAGAGGTCGTGGGTTTGGGAGGTGCTGTCGAAGAAGCCTTGGCGAGTTGCTGCAGTGCATCCTGTGGATGGTCCACACTGCAGCCACGGTGCGCCGGTGGTGAAGGGAGTGAATGTTTAGGGTGGTGGATGGGGTGCCAATCAAGCGGGCTGCTTTGTCCTGGACGGTGTCGAGCTTCTTGAGTGTTGTTGGAGCTGCACTCATCCAGGCAAGTGGAGAGTATTCCATCACACTCCTGACTTGTGCCTTGTAGATGGTGGAAAGGCTTTGGGGAGTCAGGAGGTGAGTCACTCGCCGCAGAATACCCAGCCTCTGACCTGCTCTCGTAGCCACAGTATTTATATGGTTGGTCCAGTTAAGTTTCTGGTCAATGGTGACCCCCAGGATGTTGATGGTGGGGGATTCGGCGATGGTAATGCCATTGAATGTCAAGGGGAGGTGGTTAGACTCTCTCTTGTTGGAGATGGTCATTGCCTGGCACTTATCTGGCGTGAATGTTACTTGCCACTTATGAGCACAAGCCTGGATGTTGTCCAGGTCTTGCTGCATGCGGGCATGGACTGCTTCATTATCTGAGGGGTTGCGAATGGGACTGAACTTAAGTTGGGGTTTCCGCTGCGCTGTCGCTGAGGTACACCGAGTTACGGTTGGAGTTTACTCTGCGCTTACGCTGACGGTTAAGATGGAGTTTAGGCTACACGTACGCCGAGGTTTACGTTGCACTCACACCGAGCTTACATTGGAATGTGCACCGCACTCACACCGAGGGTTAAGTTGGAGTTTGCGCTGCACCTACCCTGAGTTTACGTTGGAGTTTACTCCGCACTTACCCTGAGCTTTACAGTGCAGCTTACGTTGCACTTACATTGATGCTTACAATGCATTTTACTTTGCATTTCAGCTGTGCAACATTTACACTGAGGTTTACGATGGAATTTACGTTCCACTTACTGTGTGGATTAAGGTACACCTTACACTCCACTTTCTCTGAGGTTTACAATGGACTTTACGTTCCACTTACACTGAGGTTTACGGTGGACTTTACGTTCCACTTACACTGAGGTTTAGGATGGACTTTACGTTCCACTTACACTGAGGTTTATGATGGACTTTACGTTCCACTTACACTGAGGTTTACGATGGACTTTACGTTCCACTTACACTAAGGTTTACAATGGACTTTACACTCCACTTACTCTGAGGTTTATGGTGGACTTTACGTTCCACTTACTCTGAGGTTTACGGTGGACTTTACGTTCCACTTACTCTGAGGTTTACGGTGGATTTTATGTTCAACTTACACTGTGGTTTACGGTGCAGTTTACATTGCATTTACACTGGGGTTTACGGAGGATTTTAAGTTGCACTTACGCTGTGGTTTAAGGTGCAGCTCACGTTGCACTTACACTGGCATTTACGGTGGATCCTACATTGCATTTACGCTGTGATTCCATGTCCATGTACAGGAGCTGACACTGAGACACACACGGGGCCGTACAGTCCCAGACAGGAGTGAATCGTTCCCTTTTACCCACTGTGTACTGTACATGTACAGGAGCTGACACTGAGACACACACGGGCCGTACAGTACCAGACAGGAGTGAATCGTTCCCTTTTACCCACTGTGTACTGTACATGTACAGGAGCTGACACTGAGACACACACGGGGCCGTACAGTCCCAGACAGGAGTGAATCGTTCCCTTTTACCCACTGTGTACTGTACATGTACAGGAGCTGACACTGAGACACACACGGGGCCGTACAGTACCAGACAGGAGTGAATCGTTCCCTTTTACCCACTGTGTACTGTACATGTACAGGAGCTGACACTGAGACACACACGGGGCCGTACAGTCCCAGACGGGAGTGAATCGTTCCCTTTTACCCACTGTGCGCTGTACATGTACAGGAGCTGACACTGAGACACACACGGGGCCGTACAGTACCAGACAGGAGTGAATCGTTCCCTTTTACCCACTGTGTACTGTACATGTACAGGAGCTGACACTGAAACACACACGGGGCCGTACAGTACCAGACAGGAGTGAATCGTTCCCTTTTACCCACTGTGTACTGTCCATGTACAGGAGCTGACACTGAGACACACACGGGCCGTACAGTCCCAGACAGGAGTGAATCGTTCCCTTTTACCCACTGTGTACTGTACATGTACAGGAGCTGACACTGAAACACACACGGGGCCGTACAGTACCAGACAGGAGTGAATCGTTCCCTTTTACCCACTGTGTACTGTCCATGTACAGGAGCTGACACTGAGACACACACGGGGCCGTACAGTCCCAGACGGGAGGGAATCGTTCCCTTTTACCCGCTGTGTGCTACAGTAAATCTAATTACTGGTCTAATCAGAATGGACAGTGTCTCTATTGTGGGTTTTACTGCACTCTGTACTCTGCGCTGGGCACTATACTGTTTCGACAGCTCCCATCGAACAGAACCTCGGCTACTTTCTGAAGCAAACAAATCATTTTGTCGAATAAAATCACTCTCTTTAGCCACTCACCCTCGATGCCTTTCCAACGCAGAGTTCTCGGTGATCGGGAGACAGCAAGAGCTCTTTTTGTCTAGACCGACACTCCGACTGGTTCGCCGTCTGCCCAGCTCCTGGCGACCCGTCTCCGTCGAGGGGGGCAGGTGGGGCAGGGTCCCACACCGGAGACCCCCATTCAGTAGGTGGAGGGCGGGAGAGCCCCTCGTCGGGGGCAGTCGCAGACCCGGAGAGAGAGAGACAGAGACAGAGAGAGACAGAAAGAGAGAGAGCGAGAGAAAGAGAGACAGAGACAGAGAGCGAGAGAGACAGAGAGAGACAGAGACAAAGAGAGAGCGAGAGAAAGAGAGACAGAGACAGAGAGTGAGAGAGGGAGAGAGAGACAGAGACAGAGAGCGAGAGAGACAGAGAATGAGAGACAGGCAGAGGTGGGGGAGAGAGAGGGACAGAGAGAGGGACAGAAAGAAAGATGTAGAGACAGAGAGAGAAACAGAGAGTGAGAGACACACAGAGTTGGGGAGAGAGGGAGAGAGAGAGAGAGACAGACAGACAGACAGAGAGAGATGGGAGCGAGAGAGAGAAAGAGACACAGACAGATAGACAGAGAGAGACAGACAGAGGAAAAGAAAGACAGACAGACAGACAGCGAGCGACAGAAGGAGAGACAGAGAGGGAGAGCGAAAGAGAGAAAAAGCGAGAGAGACAGAGGGAGAGACGGAGAGGCAGAGAGAGAGAGTCTGTAGCCCCTCCGATTAACAGCGAATTTCTCAAACAAAACTTTTTCACAAAATAAAATAATCCAAAAATAACTGCGAGCCTTTGCCTTGACGATGTCAATCGATGTCACGTCACAGTGTCCAGCGGGTGTGATGTCGCGTTGGATTCACCCAGCGAGAGAGAGAGAGAGAGAGAGAAGGAGGGAGAGAAGGAGTGTGTTAAATCCTTTAAAAGCCTGGCCGTTCTCTAATGGAATGGGTTGCAGCTTTGGATTAAAACGGCTGTCGATCCTTTGAGGCAGAAGCTCGTGTGTGTCCTAGCGTGACAATAGCCCAGTCCCACAATGAGATGGCAGGCAGTGCTGGGCTGGGGATGTAGGGGACTCCCTGCAGGCCCTCGGGCTATTATTTGCTAATGGATTTGTGACACATACTCCCCCTTTATTCTCTGGTGCTGTGCTCCCTCAGGCTGCTGTTTGCACGGATTAGAAGGGACAGGGAGCGGAGGGGGAGGCCGGCCAGCAAGCTCTTCATTAGAGAGCCGCTCGGTGAGGCCAGCGCTCGCTGAGTGACCCCCGAGTGACCACAGCGCTCGCTGAGTGACCCCCCCCGAGTGACCGCACCGCTCGCTGAGTGACCCCCCGAGTGACCACAGCGCTCGCTGAGTGACCCCCGAGTGACCACAGCGCTCGCTGAGTGACCCCCAAGTGACCGCACCGCTCGCTGAGTGACCCCCCGAGTGACCACAGCGCTCGCTGAGTGACCCCCCGAGTGACCACAGCGCTCGCTGAGTGACCCCCGAGTGACCACAGCGCTCGCTGAGTGACCCCCCGAGTGACCACAGCGCTCGCTGAGTGACCCCCGAGTGACCGCAGCACTCACTGAGTGACCTCCCGAGTGACCACAGCGCTCGCTGAGTGACCCCCGAGTGACCGCAGCACTCACTGAGTGACCCCCGAGTGACCGCAGCTCTCACAGGGTGACCCCTGAGTGACCACAGCATTCGCAGAGTGACCCCTGAGTGACCACAGCACTCAAAGAGTGACCCCGGAGTGACCACAGCATTCGCTGAGTGACCCCCAAGTGACCACAGCAGTTACAAGGTGACCCTGAGTGACCGCAGCTCTCGCTGAGTGACCCCCAAGTGACCGCAGCACTCGCAAAGTGACCCCCCTGAGTGACCGCAGCTCTCGCATTGTGTCCCCCATGTGACCACAGCAGTTATAGGGTGACCCCGAGTGACCACAGACCTCGCTGAGTGACCTCTGAGGGACCACAGACCCCCGAGTGATCACAGACCCCCGAGTGACCACAGAGCCCTGAGTGACCACAGCACTCGCAGAGTGACCCCCGAGTGACCACAGCACTCGCAGAGTGACCCCTGAGTGACCACAGCAGTTACAGAGTGACCCCGATTGACCACAGAACCCCGAGTGACCACAGAGCCCTGAGTGACCACAGCACTCGCAGAGTGACCCCCGAGTGACCACAGCACTCACAGAGTGACCCCTGAGTGACCACAGCAGTTACAGAGTGACCCCGATTGACCACAGAACCCCGAGTGACCACAGAACCCTGAGTGACCACAGCACTTGTAGAGTGACCCCTGAGTGACCGCAGCACTCACAGAGTTACCCTTGAGTGATCTCAGACTCCTGAGTGACCACAGAACCCCAAGTGACCACAGCACTCGCAGAGTGACCCCTGAGTGATCACAGCACTCACAGAGTGACCCCTGAGTGACCACAGCGCTCACAGAGTGACCCCCGAGTGACCGCAGCACTCACAGAGTGACCTTCGAGTGACCACAGAACCCCGAGTGACCACAGCACTCGCCAAATGACCCCCGAGTGACCGCAGCACTCACAGAGTAACCCTCGAGTGATCTCAGACCCCCGAGTGACCACAGAACCCCGAGTGACTACAGCACTCGCTGTGTGCACCCCAAGTGACCACAGCAGTTACAGAGTGACCACAGCATTCGCAGAGTGACCCCCGAGAGACCGTAGTGCTGGCAGAGTGATCCCTGAGTGACTGCAGGATTCGCAGAATGACCCTAAGTGACCACAGTGCTCGCGGAGTGACCCCTGAGTGACCACAACTCTCACAGAGTGACCCCCGAGTGACCACAGCAATTTCAGTGTGACCCCCAAGTGACCGCAGCACTGGCAGAGTGACCCCCGAGTGACCACAGAACTCGCAGAGTGACCCCCGAATGACCACAGCACTCGCAGTGTGACCCCCGAGTGACCGCAGCTCTCGCAGAGTGACCGCCGAGTGACCACAGCACTCGCAAAGTGACCCCTGAGTGATCATAGTACTCGCAGAGTGACCCCAGAGTGACCACAGCACACTCGCAGAGTGACCCCCGAGTCACCACAGCACTCGCAGAGTGACCCCCCGAGTGACCACAGCAGTTACAGGGTGACCCCGAGTGACCACAGACCTCGCAGAGTGACCCTTGAGTGACCACAGAACCCCGAGTGACCACAGAACCCTGAGTGACCACAGCACTCGGAGAGTGACCTCCGAGTGACCGCAGCCCTCACAGAGTGACCCTCGAGTGATCTCACCCCCCCGAGTGACCACAGAACCCCGAGTAACTACAGCACTCGCTGTGTGCACCCCAAGTGACCACAGCAGTTACAGAGTGACCACAGCATTCGCAGAGTGACCCCCTGAGTGACCACAGCACTTGCAAAGTGACCCCTGAGTGACCGCAGCACTCGCAGAATGACCCCTGAGTGATCACAGAACTGGCAGAGTGACCCCCGAGTGACTACAGAACTGGCAGAGTGAACCCCGAGTGACTACAGAACTGGCAGAGTGAACCCCGAGTGATCACAGACACCCGAATGACCGCAGCACTCGCAGTGACCCCCCGAGTGACCACTGCAGTTACAGAGTGACCCAGAGTGACCACAGAGCTCACAGAATGACCCCCGAGTGACCACAACACTTGCAAAGTGAACCCTGAGAGACCACAGCAGTTACAGAGTGACCCAGAATGACCACAGATCCCCAAGTGACCAAAACACTCGCAGAGTGACTACCGAGTGACCACAGCACTCGCAGAGTGGACCCCCGAGTGACCACAGCCCTCGCAGAGTGAACCCCGAGCGACCGCAGCAGTTACAGAGTGACACTCGAGTGACCGCTGGCAGAGTGACCCCCGAGGGGCCGTCTTTCGGGATGAGACGTTAAGCCAAATCCGCACCCTCGGGTGGGTGCAAAAGATCCCACGGCCGCTATTGGAAGAAGAGCAGAGGGGGGGAGTTCTCCTCGGGGTCCTGGGGCCGATATTTATCCCTCGAGCAACACCTGAAACAGATCCTCTGGTCATTTATCACATCGCTGTTTGTGGGATCTCGCTGTGCGCAAATTGTGCGTTTCCCACATTACAACAGTGACTACACTTCAAAAAAGAAAGTACTCCATTGGCCGGAAGGCGCTTTGGGACGTCCTGAGGTGGTGAAAGGGGCCGGAGAAATGGGAGGCCTTTCTCTCGGACACTCTGCGCACAAGTTATCTTCGCCCTCACGGCAAAATACGGACACTCTGAGCAATAAGAAGTGTTAAGATTCGCACGTAGAGGCGATCGAAGGCAAGACGAGGCGAGATAATCTAGGGTAAGGAGGTTTAAAATAAGAATTAATTAAGTGAGAGGGCTCCCACGGGCAGGGTGAGCACGTGGGCTTTTAAATAGGGAATTCGGGAGCGAGCTCGGGAATGGCCGGTGGGGGGGGGTGGAGTTATCAAAAGGGAGACGGAGGTTGAGACTTCCAGGAGAGGGTCACAGCTCTCAACGGTCCAAGAACGGAAGGGCGGGGTGGGGGGGCGGAAGAGAAAGATGGGCAGAAATTGGGGGGAAGGGAACGAGGGAGGGGAGGGGGGGTTCCCGGTTTCGGCGGTGGGCTGCTATTCGCACGTGGGGGGAAGCGCTGGCCTGACCCAGATGCGGGGTAATGAGGTCGAGCAATTAAGCCGACCAGAAACATCTGGGGAAATCGTTAGCACAAAGCAATTAGGCTTCTTCCCGAAATAGAAGGGGAGAGGATTAGAGAACAAAGTGGAGCGGAGTGAAGAGAGAGATGAAAAAGGAACCGCGTCCCAAATGAAGACCACCCCCCCGCCCTTCCCACCCCTCCGAGGAGGTCCCAGCGCAGGTGATTGGATGCGGGCGGGGAGGTGTCGGGACTGATAGGGGCGTGTCTATTCAAATCAGATGCAAATAGCCGGACGCCATCGCCCACCCCCATTTCTCGGTGATGGGGGGGGGCGGAGAGGGGGTATTAAAACTTAAAGGGGCAGCGTAGCAGGGTGAGCAAAGGAGGATTAGGAACGGGAGAGGAAGGGAGGCCATTCGGGCCGTTGTGCCCGTGCTGGCTCATTACAACAGGTGATTTCTGCCCGTTAGTTTGGTTTAAATTCGTTCATGGGATGTGGGCGTCGCTGGCGAGGCCGGCATTCATTGCCCATCCCGAATTGCCCCTTGAGAAGGTGGTGGTGAGCCGCCTTCTTGAACCGCTGCAGTCCGTGTGGTGACGGTTCTCCCACAGTGCTGTTAGTTCCAGGATTTTGACCCAGCGACGATGAAGGAACGGCCGATATATTTCCAAGTCGGGATGGTGTGTGACTCGGAGGGGAACGTGCAGGTGGTGTTGTTCCCATGTGCCTGCTGCTCTTGTCCTTCTAGGTGGTAGAGGTCGCGGGTTTGGGAGGTGCTGTCAAAGAAGCCTTGGCGAGTTGCTGCAGTGCATCCTGTGGATGGTACACACTGCAGCCACAGTGCGCCGGTGGTGAAGGGAGTGAATGTTTAGGGTGGTGGATGGGGTGCCAATCAAGCGGGCTGCTTTGTCCTGGATGGTCCTGAGGACCCCTCCTGGGGTGGGCACGGTTGCAATGCCGAGGGACGGTGAGCTCGGCCTGTGTGTGGGCCTTGGGGTCAGGTGTCAGAGGGCAACTGGTGCCTTTAGCACTCTAACCCCTGCAGAGTGCCCGACCCCTGAGGGAGAAAGGGGGAAATTCCAGGTGCAAACCAACGGCCGGCCACATGGTGGCGCAATCACCCCCATTACTGCACCACTGGGCTCCACTTAAAGGGACAGGCACGGTGTCAGCTCCCTCACACTGTCACTCAGTAACCCCTCTCCCCCCAGCGCCCTGTGTTACTGACTGTATCTCTCCTGATGTTAATCCCTCTCCCCCACACTGTCACTCAGTAACCCCTCTCCCCCCAGCGCCCTGTGTTACTGACTGTATCTCTACTGATGTTAATCCCTCTCCCTCACACTGTCACTCAGTAACCCCTCTCCCCCCAGCGCCCTGTGTTACTGACTGTATCTCTCCCGATGTTAATCCCTCTCCCTCACACTGTCACTCAGTAACCCCTCTCCCCCAGCGCCCTGTGTTACTGACTGTATCTCTACTGATGTTAATCCCTCTCCCTCACACTGTCACTCAGTAACCCCTCTCCCCAGCGCCCTGTGTTACTGACTGTATCTCTACTGATGTTAATCCCTCTCCCTCACACTGTCACTCAGTAACCCCTCTCCCCCAGCGCCCTGTGTTACTGACTGTATCTCTACTGATGTTAATCCCTCTCCCTCACACTGTCACTCAGTAACCCCTCTCCCCCAGCGCCCTGTGTTACTGACTGTATCTCTACTGATGTTAATCCCTCTCCCTCACACTGTCACTCAGTAACCCCTCTCCCCCCAGCGCCCTGTGTTACTGACTGTATCTCTACTGATGTTAATCCCTCTCCCTCACACTGTCACTCAGTAACCCCTCTCCCCCCAGCGCCCTGTGTTACTGACTGTATCTCTACTGATGTTAATCCCTCTCCCTCACACTGTCACTCAGTAACCCCTCTCCCCCCAGCGCCCTGTGTTACTGACTGTATCTCTACTGATGTTAATCCCTCTCCCTCACACTGTCACTCAGTAACCCCTCTCCCCCCAGCGCCCTGTGTTACTGACTGTATCTCTACTGATGTTAATCCCTCTCCCTCACACTGTCACTCAGTAACCCCTCTCCCCCAGCGCCCTGTGTTACTGACTGTATCTCTACTGATGTTAATCCCTCTCCCTCACACTGTCACTCAGTAACCCCTCTCCCCCCAGCGCCCTGTGTTACTGACTGTATCTCTACTGATGTTAATCCCTCTCCCTCACACTGTCACTCAGTAACCCCTCTTCCCCCAGCGCCCTGTGTTACTGACTGTATCTCTACTGATGTTAATCCCTCTCCCTCACACTGTCACTCAGTAACCCCTCTCCCCCCAGCGCCCTGTGTTACTGACTGTATCTCTACTGATGTTAATCCCTCTCCCTCACACTATCACTAAGTAACCCCTCTCCCCCCAGCGCCCTGTGTTACTGACTGTATCTCTACTGATGTTAATCCCCCTCCCTCACACTGTCACTCAGTAACCCCTCTCCCCCCAGCGCCCTGTGTTACTGACTGTATCTCTACTGATGTTAATCCCTCTCCCTCACACTGTCACTCAGTAACCCCTCTCCCCCCAGCGCCCTGTGTTACTGACTGTATCTCTACTGATGTTAATCCCTCTCCCTCACACTGTCACTCAATAACCCCTCTCCCCCCAGCGCCCTGTGTTATTGACTGTATCTCTACTGATGTTAATCCCTCTCCCTCACACTGTCACTCAGTAACCCCTCTCCCCCCAGCGCCCTGTGTTACTGACTGTATCTCTACTGATGTTAATCCCTCTCCCCCACACTGTCACTCAGTAACCCCTCTCCCCCCAGCGCCCTGTGTTACTGACTGTATCTCTACTGATGTTAATCCCTCTCCCTCACACTGTCACTCAGTAACCCCTCTCCCCCCAGCGCCCTGTGTTACTGACTGTATCTCTACTGATGTTAATCCCTCTCCCCCACACTGTCACTCAGTAACCCCTCTCCCCCCAGCGCCCTGTGTTACTGACTGTATCTCTACTGATGTTGATCCCTCTCCCTCACACTGTCACTCAGTAACCCCTCTCCCCCAGCGCCCTGTGTTACTGACTGTATTTCCACTGATGTTAATCCCTCTCCCCCACACTGTCACTCAGTAACCCCTCTCCCCCCAGCGCCCTGTGTTACTGACTGTATCTCTACTGATGTTAATCCCTCTCCCCCACACTGTCACTCAGTAACCCCTCTCCCCCAGCGCCCTGTGTTACTGACTGTATCTCTACTGATGTTAATCCCTCTCCCTCACACTGTCACTCAGTAACCCCTCTCCCCCCAGCGCCCTGTGTTACTGACTGTATCTCTACTGATGTTAATCCCTCTCCCTCACACTGTCACTCAGTAACCCCTCTCCCCCCAGCGCCCTGTGTTACTGACTGTATCTCTACTGATGTTAATCCCTCTCCCTCACACTGTCACTCAGTAACCCCTCTCCCCCCAGCGCCCTGTGTTACTGACTGTATCTCTACTGATGTTAATCCCTCTCCCTCACACTGTCACTCAGTAACCCCTCTTCCCCCAGCGCCCTGTGTTACTGACTGTATCTCTACTGATGTTAATCCCTCTCCCTCACACTGTCACTCAGTAACCCCTCTCCCCCCAGCGCCCTGTGTTACTGACTGTATCTCTACTGATGTTAATCCCTCTCCCTCACACTATCACTAAGTAACCCCTCTCCCCCCAGCGCCCTGTGTTACTGACTGTATCTCTACTGATGTTAATCCCCCTCCCTCACACTGTCACTCAGTAACCCCTCTCCCCCCAGCGCCCTGTGTTACTGACTGTATCTCTACTGATGTTAATCCCTCTCCCTCACACTGTCACTCAGTAACCCCTCTCCCCCCAGCGCCCTGTGTTACTGACTGTATCTCTACTGATGTTAATCCCTCTCCCTCACACTGTCACTCAATAACCCCTCTCCCCCCAGCGCCCTGTGTTATTGACTGTATCTCTACTGATGTTAATCCCTCTCCCTCACACTGTCACTCAGTAACCCCTCTCCCCCCAGCGCCCTGTGTTACTGACTGTATCTCTACTGATGTTAATCCCTCTCCCCCACACTGTCACTCAGTAACCCCTCTCCCCCCAGCGCCCTGTGTTACTGACTGTATCTCTACTGATGTTAATCCCTCTCCCTCACACTGTCACTCAGTAACCCCTCTCCCCCAGCGCCCTGTGTTACTGACTGTATCTCTACTGATGTTAATCCCTCTCCCCCACACTGTCACTCAGTAACCCCTCTCCCCCCAGCGCCCTGTGTTACTGACTGTATCTCTACTGATGTTGATCCCTCTCCCTCACACTGTCACTCAGTAACCCCTCTCCCCCAGCGCCCTGTGTTACTGACTGTATTTCCACTGATGTTAATCCCTCTCCCCCACACTGTCACTCAGTAACCCCTCTCCCCCCAGCGCCCTGTGTTACTGACTGTATCTCTACTGATGTTAATCCCTCTCCCTCACACTGTCACTCAGTAACCCCTCTCCCCCAGCACCCTGTGTTACTGACTGTATCTCGACTGATGTTAATCCCTCTCCCTCACACTGTCACTCAGTAACCCCTCTCCCCCAGCGCCCTGTGTTACTGACTGTATCTCTACTGATGTTAATCCCTCTCCCTCACACTGTCACTCAGTAACCCCTCTCCCCCCAGCGCCCTGTGTTACTGACTGTATCTCTACTGATGTTAATCCCTCTCCCTCACACTGTCACTCAGTAACCCCTCTCCCCCAGCGCCCTGTGTTACTGACTGTATCTCTACTGATGTTAATCCCTCTCCCCCACACTGTCACTCAGTAACCCCTCTCCCCCAGCGCCCTGTGTCACTGACTGTATCTCTACTGATGTTAATCCCTCTCCCCCACACTGTCACTCAGTAACCCCTCTCCCCCTGCGCCCTGTGTTACTGACTGTATCGCTACTGATGTTAATCCCTCTCCCTCACACTGTCACTCAGTAACCCCTCTCCCCCCAGCGCCCTGTGTTACTGACTGTATCTCTACTGATGTTAATCCCTCTCCCTCACACTGTCACTCAGTAACCCCTCTCCCCCCAGCGCCCTGTGTTACTGACTGTATCTCTACTGATGTTAATCCCTCTCCCTCACACTGTCACTCAGTAACCCCTCTCCCCCCAGCGCCCTGTGTTACTGACTGTATCTCTACTGATGTTAATCCCTCTCCCCCACACTGTCACTCAGTAACCCCTCTCCCCCCAGCGCCCTGTGTTACTGACTGTATCTCTACTGATGTTAATCCCTCTCCCTCACACTGTCACTCAGTAACCCCTCTCCCCCCAGCGCCCTGTGTTACTGACTGTATCTCTACTGATGTTAATCCCTCTCCCTCACACTGTCACTCAGTAACCCCTCTCCCCCCAGCGCCCTGTGTTACTGACTGTCTCTCTACTGATGTTAATCCCTCTCCCTCACACTGTCACTCAGTAACCCCTCTCCCCCCAGCGCCCTGTGTTACTGACTGTATCTCTACTGATGTTAATCCCTCTCCCCCACACTGTCACTCAGTAACCCCTCTCCCCCAGCGCCCTGTGTTACTGACTGTATTTCCACTGATGTTAATCCCTCTCCCTCACACTGTCACTCAGTAACCCCTCTCCCCCCAGCGCCCTGTGTTACTGACTGTATCTCTACTGATGTTAATCCCTCTCCCTCACACTGTCACTCAGTAACCCCTCTCCCCCCAGCGCCCTGTGTTACTGACTGTATCTCTACTGATGTTAATCCCTCTCCCTCACACTGTCACTCAGTAACCCCTCTCCCCCAGCGCCCTGTGTTACTGACTGTATTTCCACTGATGTTAATCCCTCTCCCCCACACTGTCACTCAGTAACCCCTCTCCCCCCAGCGTCCTGTGTTACTGACTGTATCTCTACTGATGTTAATCCCTCTCCCCCACACTGTCACTCAGTAACCCCTCTCCCCCAGCGCCCTGTGTCACTGACTGTATCTCTACTGATGTTAATCCCTCTCCCCCACACTGTCACTCAGTAACCCCTCTCCCCCTGCGCCCTGTGTTACTGACTGTATCGCTACTGATGTTAATCCCTCTCCCTCACACTGTCACTCAGTAACCCCTCTCCCCCAGCGCCCTGTGTTACTGACTGTATCTCTACTGATGTTAATCCCTCTCCCTCACACTGTCACTCAGTAACCCCTCTCCCCCAGCACCCTGTGTTACTGACTGTATCTCTACTGATGTTAATCTCTCTCCCTCACACTGTCACTCAGTAACCCCTCTCCCCCCAGCGCCCTGTGTTACTGACTGTATCTCTACTGATGTTAATCCCTCTCCCTCACACTGTCACTCAGTAACCCCTCTCCCCCCAGCGCCCTGTGTTACTGACTGTATCTCTACTGATGTTAATCCCTCTCCCTCACACTGTCACTCAGTAACCCCTCTCCCCCAGCACCCTGTGTTACTGACTGTATCTCTACTGATGTTAATCCCTCTCCCCCACACTGTCACTCAGTAACCCCTCTCCCCCCAGCGCCCTGTGTTACTGACTGTATCTCTACTGATGTTCATCCCTCTCCCTCACACTGTCACTCAGTAACCCCTCTCCCCCCAGCGCCCTGTGTTACTGACTGTATCTCTACTGATGTTCATCCCTCTCCCTCACACTGTCACTCAGTAACCCCTCTCCCCCCAGCGCCCTGTGTTACTGACTGTATCTCTACTGATGTTAATCCCTCTCCCTCACACTGTCACTCAGTAACCCCTCTCCCCCCAGCGCCCTGTGTTACTGACTGTATCTCTACTGATGTTAATCCCTCTCCCTCACACTGTCACTCAGTAACCCCTCTCCCCCAGCGCCCTGTGTTACTGACTGTATCTCTACTGATGTTAATCCCTCTCCCTCACACTGTCACTCAGTAACCCCTCTCCCCCAGCGCCCTGTGTTACTGACTGTATCTCTACTGATGTTAATCCCTCTCCCTCACACTGTCACTCAGTAACCCCTCCCCCCGCGCCCTGTTTACTCAGTCCTTGACGCACGATGAGTGTGTGAACTATGACCCCAACAGAAGGCCGAGTCCCGAGAGGTAGGCCGAGGCCTGTTTTTGCTTTGATCCCAGTCGGAATGGGCTGGGTTGGAACAGGTTGTGTTTTGGATAAAGCTGCTTCTCCTCACCAATCAAAAATGAGTCGGATGTCGGCACTCCCAACACTGCAAGGCAATCGGGGATGTTATTTAACGTGGGGTCTGCTATCCCACCATGGGGTGCATCGCAGCCTGAGCTAACAGGCCGGTGGCTCGCAGGCCCTGCCTTACAGAGAGAGGGCGAAAATGAATGAACAATTGCAGCTTTGTTCAGAAACCTCTCCTCTCTCCAGTCTTATCTCAAATCTTTTTTTAAAATCATTAATACAACGAGGGCATCGATCGAGACGGTCTGAATTGATCCTGAGGGCAAAGGCAGCTGATTAACAGATTCATAATTATCTGGTCTCTTCCCTCTCATCGGAGCATTTCTGTTATTCTGAGTGCAGCCGACTGATGATACATTAAGAGTGGATCGCCCAGTTCCAGCTGTACCTGCCCTGGGAGTGTTTGATGGGACAGTGTAGAGGGAGCTTTACTCTGTATCTAACCCTGTACCTGCCCTGGGAGTGTTTGATGGGACAGTGTAGAGGGAGCTTTACTCTGTATCTAACCCTGTACCTGCCCTGGGAGTGTTTGATGGGACAGTGTAGAGGGAGCTTTACTCTGTATCTAACCCTGTACCTGCCCTGGGAGTGTTTGATGGGACAGTGTAGAGGGAGCTTTACTCTGTATCTAACCCTGTACCTGCCCTGGGAGTGTTTGATGGGACAGTGTAGAGGGAGCTTTACTCTGTATCTCACCCTGTACCTGCCCTGGGAGTGTTTGATGGGACAGTGTAGAGGGAGCTTTACTCTGTATCTATCCCTGTACCTGCACTGGGAGTGTTTGATGGGACAGTGTAGAGGGAGCTTTACTCTGTATCTAACCCTGTACCTGCCCTGGGAGTGTTTGATGGGACAGTGTAGAGGGAGTTTTACTCTGTATCTAACCCTGTACCTGCCCTGGGAGTGTTTGATGGGACAGTGTAGAGGGAGCTTTACTCTGTATCTATCCCTGTACCTGCCCTGGGAGTGTTTGATGGGACAGTGTAGAGGGAGCTTTACTCTGTATCTAACCCTATACCTGCCCCGGGAGTGTTTGATGGTACAGTGTAGAGGGAGCTTTACTCTGTATCTAACCCTGTACCTGCCCTGGGAGTGTTTGATGGGACAGTGTAGAGGGAGCTTTACTCTGTATCTATCCCTGTACCTGCCCTGGGAGTGTTTGATGGGACAGTGTCGAGGGAGCTTTACTCTGTATCTAACCCTGTACCTGCCCCGGGAGTGTTTGATGGGACAGTGTCGAGGGAGCTTTACTCTGTATCTAACCCGTGCTGTCCCTGCCCTGGGAGTGTTTGATGGGACAGTGTAGAGGGAGCTTTACTCTGTATCTATCCCTGTACCTGCACTGGGAGTGTTTGATGGGACAGTGTAGAGGGAGCTTTACTCTGTATCTAACCCTGTACCTGCCCTGGGAGTGTTTGATGGGACAGTGTAGAGGGAGTTTTACTCTGTATCTAACCCTGTACCTGCCCTGGGAGTGTTTGATGGGACAGTGTAGAGGGAGCTTTACTCTGTATCTATCCCTGTACCTGCCCTGGGAGTGTTTGATGGGACAGTGTAGAGGGAGCTTTACTCTGTATCTAACCCTATACCTGCCCCGGGAGTGTTTGATGGTACAGTGTAGAGGGAGCTTTACTCTGTATCTAACCCTGTACCTGCCCTGGGAGTGTTTGATGGGACAGTGTAGAGGGAGCTTTACTCTGTATCTATCCCTGTACCTGCCCTGGGAGTGTTTGATGGGACAGTGTAGAGGGAGCTTTACTCTGTATCGAACCGTGTACCTGCCCTGGGAGTGTTTGATGGGACAGTGTAGAGGGAGCTTTACTCTGTATCTAACCGTGTACCTGCCCCGGGAGTGTTTGATGGGACAGTGTAGAGGGAGCTTTACTCTGTATCTAACCCTGTACCTGCCCCGGGAGTGTTTGACGGGACAGTGTAGAGGGAGCTTTACTCTGTATCTAACCCTGTACCTGCCCTGGGAGTGTTTGACGGGACAGTGTAGAGGGAGCTTTACTCTGTATCTAACCCTGTACCTGCCCTGGGAGTGTTTGATGGGGACAGTGTAGAGGGAGCTTTATTCTGTATCTAACCCTGTACCTGCCCTGGGAGTGTTTGACGGGACAGTGTAGAGGGAGCTTTACTCTGTATCTAACCCTGTACCTGCCCTGGGAGTGTTTGATGGGACAGTGTAGAGGGAGCTTTACTCTGTATCTAACCCTGTACCTGCCCTGGGAGTGTTTGATGGGACAGTGTAGAGGGAGCTTTACTCTGTATCTAACCCTGTACCTGCCCTGGGAGTGTTTGATGGGACAGTGTAGAGGGAGCTTTACTCTGTATCTAACCCTGTACCTGCCCTGGGAGTGTTTGATGGGACAGTGTAGAGGGAGCTTTACTCTGTATCTCACCCTGTACCTGCCCTGGGAGTGTTTGATGGGACAGTGTAGAGGGAGCTTTACTCTGTATCTAACCCTGTACCTGCCCTGGGAGTGTTTGATGGGACAGTGTAGAGGGAGCTTTACTCTGTATCTCACCCTGTACCTGCCCTGGGAGTGTTTGATGGGATAGTGTAGAGGGAGCTTTACTCTGTATCTAACCCTGTACCTGCCCTGGGAGTGTTTGATGGGACGGTGTAGAGGGAGCTTTACTCTGTATCTAACCCTTTACCTGCCCTGGGAGTGTTTGATGGGACAGTGTAGAGGGAGCTTTACTCTGTATCTAACCCTGTACCTGCCCTGGGAGTGTTTGATGGGACAGTGTAGAGGGAGCTTTACTCTGTATCTCACCCTGTACCTGCCCTGGGAGTGTTTGATGGGATAGTGTAGAGGGAGCTTTACTCTGTATCTAACCCTGTACCTGCCCTGGGAGTGTTTGATGGGACGGTGTAGAGGGAGCTTTACTCTGTATCTAACCCTGTACCTGCCCTGGGAGTGTTTGATGGGACAGTGTAGAGGGAGCTTTACTCTGTATCTAACCCTGTACCTGCCCTGGGAGTGTTTGATGGGACAGTGTAGAGGGAGCTTTACTCTGTATCTAACCCTGTACCGGCCCTGGGAGTGTTTGATGGGACGGTGTAGAGGGAGCTTTACTCTGTATCTAACCCTTTACCTGCCCTGGGAGTGTTTGATGGGACAGTGTAGAGGGAGCTTTCCTCTGTATCTAACCCTGTACCTGCCCTGGGAGTGTTTGACGGGACAGTGTAGAGGGAGCTTTACTCTGTATCTAACCCTGTACCTGCCCTGGGAGTGTTTGATGGGACAGTGTAGAGGGAGCTTTACTCTGTGTCTAACCCGGGTCCCGGAAGTCGAGCCTCCCACGGTCTCAAGATGGCGGCTAGCACGGCAACAGAGTCGAAAGCTGCTGTCGAAACCCCGCACTCTCCCCACCCCCGCCCGGCTGGGCCTGCCTTGTCCGTCGAGCCTAAATCTAGCCTCTTGTACCTTCCCAAAGGAACTGGCTCGCCCTGTGACCTGAGCCTGTGAACTGCTGCCAGAGATGCCATCTGGCTGGCTGGATTTACGGCCTGTGCTTGTCTAATCTCCCAGCCTGCGTGTTTTGGCTTTGTCTGCTGTTAATCAGAATTCCCCGCGGGACGCCCGCTTTCCTGCCTCTCGTGTTTGTTTTGGGCCCCGAGTCAGGCTCGCTAACTGACGTGCGACAGGCCTCGGGAAACCAGGCTCCCCGCTACCTTTCTAGCGCCTGGCCGCAGCGCTGGGGTCACCTTCACGATCGAGAAAAACAAAAAATACTTCTGTTCAGCTCGCCCTGAAGCAGCCCGAGTTTCATCTGGACTCGTTCCGTTCAATCACCAACTCTCACTCCCCCTTCAAAAGTTTCTCCGGCCCCTTTCACCACCTCAGGACGTCCTGAGGCCCATCACAGCCAATCGAGTACTTTTTTCTTTGAAGTGTAGTCCCTGTTGTAATGTGGGAAACGCGGCAGCCAATTTGCGCGCAGCAAGATCCCACAAACAGCGATGCGATAAATGACCAGATCATCTGGGTTTTTTTTAGTGATGTTGGTTGAGGGATAAATATCGGCCCCGGGACACGGGGGAGATCTCCCCTCCTCCTCTCCTCTGCACTTCTTTCAATTAAGAGGATAACTAGGGAAAAAGTAGGGCCTATTAGAGACCAAAAAGGTAAGTGATGTGTGGAGGCGGAAGATGTGGGTTTGGTTCTTAATGAATACTTTGCGTCTGTCTTCATAAAAGAGGGGGACGACGCAGAGATTGTAGTTAAGGAGGAGGAGTGTGAGATATTGGATGGGATAAACATAGTGAGGGAGGAAGCATTCAGGGGATTAGCATCTTTGAAAGTAGATAAATCACCAGGGCTGGATGAAATGTATCGCAGGATGTTAAAAGAAGCAAGGGAGGAAATAGCGGAGGCTCTGACCATCATTTTCCAATCCTCACTGGATGCAGGCGAGGTGCCGGAGGATTGGAGGACTGCTAACCATTGTACCGTTGTTTAAAAAGGGAGCGAGGGATAGACCGAGTAATTACAGGCCAGTCAGTCTAACCTCGGTGGTGGGCAAATTATTAGAATCGATTCTGAGGGACAGGGTAAACCGTCATTTAGAAAGGCACGGAGTAATCAAGGACAGTCAGCATGGATTTGTTAAGGGAAGGTCGTGTCTGACTAACTTGACTAAATTTTTTGGGGAGGTAACAAGGAGGGTCGATGAGGGTAGCGCGTTTGATGTAATCTACATGGATTTTTAGCAAGTCTTTTGACAAGGTCCCAGAATGGTCAGAAAAGTACAAGCCCATGGGATCCAAGGGAAAGTGGCAAGTTGGATCCAAAATTGGCTCAGTGGCAGGAAGCAAAGGGTAATGGTCGACGGGTGTTTTTGTGACTGGAAGGCTGTTTCCAGTGGGGTCCCGCAGGGCTCAGTACTCGGTCCCTTGCTTTTTGTGATATATATTAATGATTTGGACTTAAATGTAGGGGGCATGATTAAGAAGTTTGCAGATGATACAAGAATTGGCCGTGTGGTTGATAGTGAGGAGGAAAGCTGTAGACTGCAGGAAGATATCAATGGACTGGTCAGGTGGGCAGAAAAGTGGCAAATGGAATTCAATCCGGAGAAGTGTGAGGGAATGCATTTGAGGAGAGCAAACAAGACAAGGGAGTACACAATAAATGGGAGGATACTGAGAGGTGTAGAGGGAGTGAGGGACCTTGGAGTGCATGTCCACAGATCCCTGAAGGTAGCAGGACAGGTAGATAAGGTGGTTAAGAAGGCATACGGGATACTTTCCTTTATTAGCCGAGGCATAGAATATAAGAGCAGGGAGGTTATTCTAGAACTGTATAAAACATTGGTTAGGCCACAGCTTGAGTACTGTGTACAGTTCTGTTCACCTCATTACAGGAAGGATGTGATTGCATTAGAGAGGGGACAGAGGAGATTTACGAGGATGTTGCCAGGACTGGAGAATTTTAGCTATGAGGAAAGATCGGATAGGCTTGGGGTTGTTCTCTTTGGAACAGAGGAGGCTGAGGGGAGATTTAATTGAGGTGTATAAAATTATGAGGGGCTGAGATAGAGTGGATAGGAAGGACCTATTTCCCTTAGCAGAGAGGTCAATAACCAGGGGGCATAGATTTAAAGTAATTGGTAGAAGGATTAGAGGGGAGCTGAGGAGAAATCGTTTAACCCAGAGGGTGGTGGGGGTCTGGAACTCACTGCCTGAGAGGGTGGGAGAGGCAGAAACCCTCAACTCATTTAATAAATACCTGGATGTGCACCTGAAGAGCCGTGAGCTACAGGGCTACGGACCAAGTGCTGGAAAGTGGGATTAGGCTGGGTGGCTCTCTTTCGGCCGGCACGGACACGATGGGCCGAATGGCCTCCTTCTGTGCCGTAAATTTTCTATGATTCTATGATTTAGTAGTGGCCGTGGGATCTTTCACATCCACCTGAGAGGGCAGATGGGGAGAGAGCGGGGCAGTGGGATCAGTTTGGGGATTGATACTGGGCTATGGGGAGAGAGCGGGGCAGTGGGATTAGTTTGGGGATTGATACAGGGCTATGGGGAGAGAGCGGGGCAGTGGGATTAGTTTGGGGATTGATACAGGGCTATGGGGAGAGAGTGGGGCAGTGGGATTAGTTTGGGGATTGATACAGGGCTATGGGGAGAGAGTGGGGCAGTGGGATTAGTTTGGGGATTGATACAGGGCTATGGGGAGAGAGCGGGGCAGTGGGATTAGTTTGGGGATTGATACAGGGCTATGGGGAGAGAGTGGGGCAGTGGGATTAGTTTGGGGATTGATACAGGGCTATGGGGAGAGAGTGGGGCAGTGGGATTAGTTTGGGGATTGATACAGGGCTATGGGGAGAGAGTGGGGCAGTGGGATTAGTTTGGGGATTGATACAGGGCGATGGGGAGAGAGTGGGGCAGTGGGATTAGTTTGGGGATTGATACAGGGCTATGGGGAGAGAGCGGGGCAGTGGGATTAGTTTGGGGATTGATACAGGGCTATGGGGAGAGAGTGGGGCAGTGGGATTAGTTTGGGGATTGATACAGGGCTATGGGGAGAGAGTGGGGCAGTGGGATTAGTTTGGGGATTGATACAGGGCTATGGAGAGAGAGTGGGGCAGTGGGATTAGTTTGGGGATTGATACAGGGCTATGAGGAGAGAGCGGGGCAGTGGGATTAGTTTGGGGATCGATACAGGGCTATGGGGAGAGAGTGGGGCAGTGGGATTAGTTTGGGGATTGATACAGGGCTATGGGGAGAGAGTGGGGCAGTGGGATTAGTTTGGGGATTGATACAGGGCTATGGGGAGAGAGGGGGGCAGTGGGATTAGTTTGGGGATTGATACAGGTTATGGGGAGAGAGCGGGGCAGTGGGATTAGTTTGGGGATTGATACAGGGCTATGGGGAGAGAGGGGGGCAGTGGGATTAGTTTGGGGATTGATACAGGGCTATGGGGAGAGAGTGGGGCAGTGGGATTAGTTTGGGGATTGATACAGGGCTATGGGGAGAGAGTGGGGCAGTGGGATTAGTTTGGGGATTGATACAGGGCTATGGGGAGAGAGTGGGGCAGTGGGATTAGTTTGGGGATTGATACAGGGCGATGGGGAGAGAGTGGGGCAGTGGGATTAGTTTGGGGATTGATACAGGGCTATGGGGAGAGAGCGGGGCAGTGGGATTAGTTTGGGGATTGATACAGGGCTATGGGGAGAGAGTGGGGCAGTGGGATTAGTTTGGGGATTGATACAGGGCTATGGGGAGAGAGTGGGGCAGTGGGATTAGTTTGGGGATTGATACAGGGCTATGGAGAGAGAGTGGGGCAGTGGGATTAGTTTGGGGATTGATACAGGGCTATGAGGAGAGAGCGGGGCAGTGGGATTAGTTTGGGGATCGATACAGGGCTATGGGGAGAGAGTGGGGCAGTGGGATTAGTTTGGGGATTGATACAGGGCTATGGGGAGAGAGTGGGGCAGTGGGATTAGTTTGGGGATTGATACAGGGCTATGGGGAGAGAGGGGGGCAGTGGGATTAGTTTGGGGATTGATACAGGTTATGGGGAGAGAGCGGGGCAGTGGGATTAGTTTGGGGATTGATACAGGGCTATGGGGAGAGAGGGGGGCAGTGGGATTAGTTTGGGGATTGATACAGGGCTATGGGGAGAGAGTGGGGCAGTGGGATTAGTTTGGGGATTGATACAGGGCTATGGGGAGAGAGCGGGGCATTGGGATTAGTTTGGGGATTGATACAGGGCTATGGGGATAGAGTGGGGCAGTGGGATTAGTTTGGGGATTGATACAGGGCTATGGGGAGAGAGGGGGGCAGTGGGATTAGTTTGGGGATTGATACAGGGCTATGGAGAGAGAGTGGGGCAGTGGGATTAGTTTGGGGATTGATACAGGGCTATGGGGAGAGAGCGGGGCAGTGGGATTAGTTTGGGGATTGATACAGGGCTATGGGGAGAGAGCGGGGCAGTGGGATTAGTTTGGGGATTGATACAGGGCTATGGGGAGAGAGCGGGGCAGTGGGATTAGTTTGGGGATTGATACAGGGCTATGGGGAGAGAGCGGGGCAGTGGGATTAGTTTGGGGATTGATACAGGGCTATGGAGAGAGAGTGGGGCAGTGGGATTAGTTTGGGGATTGATACAGGGCTATGGGGAGAGAGCGGGGCAGTGGGATTAGTTTGGGGATTGATACAGGGCTATGGGGAGAGAGCGGGGCAGTGGGATTAGTTTGGGGATTGATACAGGGCTATGGGGAGAGAGCGGGGCAGTGGGATTAGTTTGGGGATTGATACAGGGCTATGGGGAGAGAGCGGGGCAGTGGGATTAGTTTGGGGATTGATACAGGGCTATGGGGAGAGAGTGGGGCAGTGGGATTAGTTTGGGGATTGATACAGGGCTATGGGGAGAGAGCGGGGCAGTGGGATTAGTTTGGGGATTGATACAGGGCTATGGGGAGAGAGTGGGGCAGTGGGATTAGTTTGGGGATTGATACAGGGCTATGTATGATGAATCCAAATAGAATCATAGAAAGGTTACAACACGGAAGGAGGCCATTTGTCCCATCAAGTCCATGCCGGCTCTCTGCAAGAGCAATCCAGCCAGTCCCACTCCCCTGCCCTACCCCCGTAGCCCTGCAAATTTTTTCCTTTCAAGTACTTATCCAGTTCCCCTTTTGAAGGCCATGATTGAATCTGCCTCCACCACCCCCTCGGGCAGTGCATTCCAGATCATAACCACTCGCTGTGTAAAAAAGTTTTTCCTCATGTCACCTTTGGTTCTTTTGCCAATCACCTTAAATCTATGTCCTCTGGTCCTTGACCCTTTCGCCATGGGAACAGTTTCACTCTATCTACTCTGTCTGGACCCTTCATGATTTTGAACACCTCAATCAAATCTCCTCGCAACTGTCTCTGTTCCAAGGAGAACAACCCCAGCTTCTCCAGTCTATCCACGGAACTAAAGTCCCTCATCCCTGGAATCATTCTAGGAAATCTCCTCTGCACCCTCTCTAAGGCCTTCACATCAGAACTGGACACAATACTCCAGTTGTGGCCGAACCAGTGTTTTATAAAGGTTCATCATGACTTCCTTGCTTTTGTACTCTGAGCCTCTATTTATAAAGCCCAGGATCCCATATGCTTTTTTAACCATTTTCTCAACCTGCCCTGCCACCTTCAATGACCTGTGTACATATTCCCCCAGATCTCTCTGTTCCTGCACACCCTTTAGAATTGTGCCCTCTAGTTTATTTTGCCTCTCCTCGTTCTTCCTACCGAAATGTATCAGCTCACACTTCTCTGCGTTAAACTTCATCTGCCATGTGTCCGCCCATTCCACCAGCCTGTCTATCTCCTCTTGAAGTCTATCACTATCCTCCTCACTGTTCACTACACTTCCAAGTTTTGTGTCATCTGCAGATTTTGAAATTGTGCCCTGTACACCCAAGTCCAAGTCATTAATATATATCAAAAAAAGCAGTGGTCCCAGCACCGACCCCTGGGGAACACCACTGTACACCTCCCTCCAGTCCGAAAAACAACCGTTCACCACTACTCTCTGTTTCCTGTCATTTAGCCAATTCTGTATCCATGCTGTCACTGCCCCTTTTATTCCAAGAGCTTCAACTTTGCTGACAAGCCTATCATGTGGCACTTTATCAAACACCTTTTGGAAGTCCATATACATCACATCAACCGCACTGCCCTCATCGACCCTCCCTGTTACCTCATCAAAAAACTCTATCAAGTTAGTTAAACACGATTTGCCTTTAACAAATCCGTGCTGACTTTCCTTAATTAATCCACACTTGTCCAAGTGACTATTAATTTTGTCCCAAATTATTATTTCTAGAAGTTTCCCCACCACCGAGGTTAAACTGACTGGCCTGTAGTTGCTGGGTTTATCCTTACACCCTTTTTTGAACAAGGGTGTAACATTTGTAATTCTCCAGTCCTCTGGCACCACCCCCATATCTAAGGATGTTTGGAAGATTATGGCCAGTACCTCCGCAATTTCCACCCTTACTTCCCTCAGCAACCTAGGATGCATCCCATCCGGACCGGGTGATTTATCTACTTTAAATACAGCCAGCCTTTCTAGTACCTCCTCTTTATCAATTTTTAGCCCATCCAGTATCTCAACTACCTCCTCCTTTACTGAGACTCAGGCAGCATCTTCTTCCTTGGTAAAGACAGATGCAAAGTACTCATTTAGTACCTCGGCCTTCCCCTCTGCCTCCATGAGTAGATCTCCTTTATGGTCCCTAATCGGCCCCACCCCTCCTCTTACTACCCGTTTACTGTTTACATGCCTGTAGAAGACTTTTGGATTCCCTTTTGTGTTGGCCGCCAGTCTATTCTCATACTCTCTCTTTGCCCCTCTTATTTCCTTTTTCACTTCCCCTCTGAACTTTCTATATTCTGCCTGGTTCTCACTTGTATTAACAACCTGACATCTGTCATTCGCCCCCTTTTTTCTGCTTCATCTTACTCTCTATCTCTTTCGTCATCCAGGGAGCTCTGGCTTTAGTTGCCCTCCCTTTCCCCCTCGTGGGAATGTACCCAGACTGTACCCGAACCATCTCCTCTTTAAAGGCCGCCCACTGTTCGATTACAGTTTTGCCTGCCAATCTTTGATTCCAATTTACCCGGGCCAGATCCGTTCTCAACCCACTGAAATTGGCCCTCCTCCAATTGAGTATTTTCACTCTAGATTGCTCCTTGTCCTTTTCCATAACTAATCTAAACCTTATAATATTATGATCGCTATTTCCTAAATGCTCCCCCACTGACACTTGCTCCACTTGGACGGCCTCATTCCCCAGAACCAGATCCAGCAATGCCTCCTTCCTCATTGGGCAGGAAACATACTGATCAAGAAAGTTCTCCTGAACACGCTTCAGAAATTCCACCTCCTCTCTGCCCTTCACACTATTACTATCCCAGTCTATATTAGGATAGTTGAAGTCCCCCATTATCACTACTCTATGGTTCTTGCACCTCTCTGTAATTCCCCTGCAAATTTGCTCCTCTATCTCCTTCCCACTAGTTGGAGGCCTATAGAATACACCCAGTAGTGTAATGCCACCTCGATTGTTTCTTAACTCTAACCAAATAGATTCTGTCCTTGACCCCTCCAGGACATCCTCTCTCTCCAGCACTGCAATACTCTCCTTAATCTGGGGTGGGAAGGAGGGAGGGGGAAAGGGAGAAGAGGGGAAGGGAGGGGACAGGAGAGAAGGGGAGGGGAAGGGAGGGGAGGGGAGGGAGAGGGTATGGAAGGGGAGGAGAGAGGAAAGTAGGAGAGGAGAATGGAGGGGAGGGAGAGGGGAGGGAGGGAAGGGGAGGAGAGAGGAAGGTAGAAGAGGAGAGTGGAGGGGAGGAGAGGGGGTGGAGGGGAGGGAAGGGGAGGAGAGGGGAGGGGAGTGGAGGGGAGACGAGAGGAGAGAGGACGGGAGGAGAGGAGAGTGCAGGGGAGAGAGAATGGAAGCGAGGAGAGGGGAGGGAGAGGAGGGGAAGGGAGAGGAGGGGATGGGAGTTGAGGAGAAAGGAATGGAGGGGAGTGGAGGGTAGTGGAGGGGATTTGTGTACATACACCCCCCAGGTCTCTCTGTTCCTGCACTCCCTTTAAAATTGTACCATTTAGTTTATTTTGCCTCTCCTCATTCTTCCTACCAAAATGTATCACTTCACACTTCTCTGTGTTAAATTTCAATCCGCCATGTGTCTGCCCATTTCACCAGTCTGTCCGTGTCCTCCTGAAGTCTGTTACTATCCTCCTCACTGTTTACTACATTCCCGAGTTTCGTGTCATCTGCAAACTTTGAAATTATTCCCTCTATACCCAAGTCCAGATCATTAATATATATCAAAAAGAGCAGTGGTCCTAATACTGACCCCTGGGGAACACCACTGTAAACTTCCCTCCAGTCTGAAAAACAACCGTTCACCACTACACTCTGCTTTCTGTCCCTTTAACCAATTTTGTATCCACACTGGGACTGTCCCTTTAATCCCATGGGCTTTAATTTTGCTAACAAGTCTATTATGTGGCACTTTATCAAATGCCTTTTGAAAGTCTATATATGCTACATCAACCGCTCTGCCCTCATCGACCCTCTCCGTTACTTCATCAAAGAACTCAATCAAATTAGTCAAACACGATTTGCCTTTAACAAATGCGTAGAGCTGGGCGTCGTCAGCGTACATGTGGAATCGGACGTGTTTTCGGACGATGTCACCCAGGGGCAGCATGTAGATGAGAAATAGGAGGGGGCCAAGGATAGATCCTCGGGGGACTCCAGAGGTAACGGTGCGGGAGGGGGAAGAGAAGCCATTGCAGGAGATTCTCTGGCTCCGACTGGAGGGATAAGAATGGAACGAGGCGAGGGCAGTCCCACCCAGCTGGAGGACGGAGGAGAGGGGTTGGAGGAGGATGGTGTGGTCGACCATGTCAAAGGCTGCAGACAGGTCGCGAAGGATGAGGTGGGAGAGTTCACCATGGTCACCGTCACTTAGGATGTCATTGGTGACTTTGATAAGGGCCATTTCAGCACTGTGGCAGGGACGGAAACCTGATTGGAGAGATTCAAACATGGAGTTGCGGGAAAGATGGGCACAGATTTGGGAGGTGACAAGACGTTCGAGGACTTCGGAGAGGAAAGGGAGGTTGGAGATGGGGCGGTAGTTTGCAAGGACAGAGGGGTCAACAGTGTTTTAGGAGGGGTGGATTCATCCCAAGGAGGGGAACGACCAGGGTTGGAGAGATTAAACGATTTGCAGTGGACAAGGGCATCCAAGATGGCGGTGGTTGAACAAATCAACGTATCGTGGTGAACGCAGGGCCCAGAGGCTCAACACAACGGTGTTAAAAGTGACTCGAGGGAGGGTTTTCCCCGGTTTGTGGGGGTGGGGAGGGGTTAACGGGGACATGGAAGGAAGTGAGGGTTGGAAGGGGGAATGTGATTGGTGAGGAATGCAAGGACGGGGCCAGAGATGGCCCTGTCAGTGATCGAGACCATGGGGCCAGAGAAGCTATGGGGGGTGCCAAGGTCAAGGGGGTGGTGAGAATATGGGTAGGACAATGTGCTTGGCAGGGTTTTATTTAGGTGGTAACCCTGCCTCAGTGGGGTCTCCCTCTCACCTCGGAGTCAGAAGGTTGAGGGTTCGAGCCCTCGCTCCAGAGACTCGAGCCCCGTAATCCAGGCCCCGACACTCCCCCCCGGTACCCGTACTGAGGGAGCGCCGCACTGTCGGAGGAGACGTTAAACCGAGGCCCCCCGTCTGCCCCCTCAGGTGGGACGTAAAAGATCCCACGGCCGCTATTGGAAGAAGAGCAGAGGGGGGAGTGCTCCCTGGTGTCCTGGGGCCGATATTTATCCCTCAACCAACATCACTAAAAACTAGATGATCTGCTCATTTATCACAGTTCTGGTCTCCATATCACACTTGGAGCACTGTGCACAGTTCTGGTCTCCATATCACACTTGGAGCACTGGGCACAGTTCTGGTCTCCATATCACACTTGGAGCACTGGGCACAGTTCTGGTCTCCATATCACACTTGGAGCACTGGGCACAGTTCTGGTCTCCATATCACACTTGGAGCACTGTGCACAGTTCTGGTCTCCATATCACACTTGGAGCACTGGGCACAGTTCTGGTCTCCATATCACACTTGGAGCATTGGGCACAGTTCTGGTCTCCATATCACACTTGGAGCACTGTGCACAGTTCTGGTCTCCATATCACACTTGGAGCACTGGGCACAGTTCTGGTCTCCATATCACACTTGGAGCACTGGGCACAGTTCTGGTCTCCATATTATTAAAAGGATATAGAGGCACTGGAGAAGGTGCAAGAAAGATTCACAAGGATGATACCAGAACTGAGAGGTTATAACTATCAGGAAAGGCTGAACAGACTGGGGCTCTTTTCTCCAGAAAAGAGAAGACTGAGGGGTGACCTGATGGAGGTCTTTAAAATTACGAAAGGTTTTGATAGGGTAGACGTGGAGAAGATGTTTCCACTTGTGGGGGAGACCAGAACGAGGGGGCCATCAATATAAGAGAGTCACGAATAAATCCAATCGGGGAATTCAGGAGAAACTTCTTTACCCAGAGAGCGGTGGGAATGTGGAACTCGCTCCCACATGGAGTGGTCGAGGGGAATAGAATCGATGGATTTAAGGGGAAGCTCGATAAACACATGAGGGAGAAAGGAACAGAAGGATATGGTGATAGGGTGAGATGGAGCAGGGAGGGAGGAGGCTCGTGTGGAGCATAAACACCGGGATAGACCAGTTGGGCCGAATGGCCTGTTTCTATGCGGTAAATTCGATGTAATTACAGGTGGTGGAGACCTGGACCTTCCCTGAGCCGGAAAGACCCAGGAGTTCTCCAGATAGGCCTCCAGTCCGTGTCGAATTGAATTGATCTCAGCTGTGTCGTTGATGGGGAAACCGGGAAGAGTGCGAACGAGCCCCGGACCTCCCGGGTGAGGGGCCGGGCGAGGGCCGCGAAGCCCTCCGCAGTGGAGCAGCCCCGAACCCCGGCTCTCAGGGCCGAAAGGACGAATCGACGAATTGATGAGGTCCAAAATGTTATTTCTCACTCAGTAAATTCTGTTATGGAAGGAAAAACGAAACAATAATTTTCTGGGCTGGGTTTCGCCAAACCGTTGTCTGTTTTTGAAGAAAACGCTCCATTTCCCTTGATTAAAGGGGTGGCCTCGATTTTGTTTTACGTGTGTGTGTATATATATATATATATATATATAAAACTGTTGATTAATCTTGGGGGCACAGCAGGAAAGCTGCTGGTGATAACTGCCGTCAGAAAGCTGCCTAGGCCCGTTGCCTCGGCAACCCACCATGGCCGACTGCCAAATCGAGTAGGCCCGGACCCAGGGCTTGAGACCTTGTTGACTCCTCGTTAGGGAGGATGCCAATAAATCAGAGGGCAAGCAATAAATTACATCGGGAACGAGGTGACGGAGCGGGACTGAACTCATCCTGAGAAAACAGAACGAGAAAAACAACTTTTGGGAAAAATGCGGCCAACCTTAACAGCTTGCAAATTTTGTTTTTATCCGTTCTGGGGAGGCGGGCGTCGCGGGCGAGGCTGGCATTTATTGCCCGAACCCTAGCTGCCCCTTTGAGGAGGTGGCGATAAAGAAGGCCAGGTAAAGAGCAGCCAGCTCGAGCCCCCACTCCAGAGACTCGAGCCCCGTAATCCAGGCCCCGACACTCCCCCCGGTGCCGGTACTGAGGGAGCGCCGCCCTGTCGGAGGGGCCGTCTCTCGGGATGAGACGTTAAACCGAGGCCCCCGTCTGTCCCTCTCAGGATATGAGAAGGACGGGGATACATCAGTTGGTCTCACTCGCAACCCGTCCCGTCCCGACCTGACGTCACTCCCGCACAACCCTCACTCCCCCCGCCCACTCCTCCGGCCGAATAAAAACCGGAAACACGGGGAGAAAACAGGAGAACATCGAGGCCGATTCGGGGAAGAAATCTCTGGGAAATTCCTCTCCAGAAAGATGA